>NC_091827.1:17391964-17426964 GCF_038994185.2 Dermacentor albipictus | reverse complement strand
AAAGATTTCGTAACACGTCGTAAAAAGGAAAACGAAAATGCTGGCACCGCGTTTCATTTACTTTCATGTGCAGATGTGCGCCCACTCTGATACGTTGCGAAGTTCCAATACGTACTGCATTTTATTGTTACAAAAAGCATATATATCGTTGAATCCTCTAAACATGTGCGTGGACGGCAATTTTGCGGGAATAATGGATGGAGCCAGCTTCCCTAATTACCCCCTTTATAGTCCGTAGAAACGTGTATCGGGAATAGATTACGGGATGGGTAATTGTTTTCTTCGGGTAAGCGTTCTTAAAACACCTCGTCTGGGTTTCGGGGGCGGAGTTGCCGTCCTGTCAGGAAACAAATTCCCAGGTATACACGCACGCGATAGCGTTGTCGATATTTGTTCTTCCCTTCGTATTTTTTTTACTTATACCTATTTGTTTTTTTTAGTATGCCCCCCCCCCCTGCGTTGTTTCCTATACTTTAAATCTTCAAACGCGTGGGCGTGGTGTTCTTTTCAACATACAATTTAGTATAGTCCGCTTCTCTTTTTCTCTTTTTGGTGCTTGTGTGCTTCCACGATTAACGATAATAGCAATATTCACCTATAACACATCTCCGTTTCTCAACTATACGACGTCTTTAAAAGCATCATTCAGCGCTGCCACTACGGTGCCACGTGGTGCTACGGACGCTGTTGACAGACATGCAATGTATGTCAGCAGCCTAATGTCTGTTAACTGGTTAATGTCGTACCTAGGTAGGACATTAGGCAGTATAATAGCAAGAGCTTGGTGACGCAATCCACCGCCCCGTTCCAAAGGGGACGCTCCCCTTGCCCCTCCCCCAGTACAGGGTAGCCAACCGGAGATAATCTCTGGTTAACCTCCCTGTCTTTGCTTTGCCTTTCTATCTCTTTCTCATAACATCCATCCATAACATAACATATAACATCCATAACATTCATCCATCCTGCTCTCGTAACGCAAATGGCGGGGTCAAGATGTCAGAACACGATCTGCATTCCTTCGAGAGAGAGAGAGAAAAACATTTATTCGGACCATCGAGGTGGTGGCTCTTGAGGTCGAGTGGGTGGTGTCCTCATTCCAGGACTCCACTGGCGATGGCTGCTCGACGTACTTGCTGGACGAGAGCTTCTTGTCCCGCCAGGGTATCGCCGGTCAGCTGTACCTCCCACCGCTCAAATGACGTGCTAGGAGTCTTTAAGTGTTGAGGTTTGCCCTCGCACCCCCACGAGATGTGAAAGAGTGTAGGGCGTGTGTCGCCGCACCAGGGGCAGATGCCGCGATATGTATGTGGGAACATTTTACTGTATCTGTGTAGGTTTGGAAATGTGTTGGTCAAATGGGCTCCCTAATCATACTCCCGTGCTAAAGCGCTCAACTGCTCGCAACTACGCAAATGTTACACCGATCGAGCTCGCGCTGTCAAACAAAGACGAGAGAGCGGGAAGGGAGTCGCACACGTAAATGAGCCAGCGCGCTCAACGCGTCACTCAAAGCGCGTCGAAGTAGAGCTGCAGCGACGTTATCGTCGTCACGAGCAAACTGTCATTATAAGCGAGCTGCAAGACGAAGCGACAATGCCACCCCGAACAGCAAGCATTAAGGACAACGGCAAACTTTCGCATTCCGACTTGGCCGATTCTGCGGGCGCGTATGTCATCCGTGCTTGCCTCCGTTCTTTGCATACCCTTTACCTGAAAAAAAAATGGGAAAAGCTTGACAGGCGGCTGCAGGCCCCCAGTGTTTTTTCTCGCTGCGGTATGTAGCAGTTCGCCACACAACAGTGCCGAGCTCCTTGGATGCCCGAGCGCCGAGCAGTCGCGAAATCCATAACGAGGAGATGGATTTCGAGGAAGATGATGCGAGGAGCAATATTACGAAGATGCAAAGTCGTCTTCTGCTGCGTTGGCTTATGTGGTCGGCCTTCCAAATTGGTTCGTAAGCGCCAGTGATCGTCTCTGTACGCAGTCCACTGAGGACAGTCGCACAGAACGCGTCGAAGAGAGTTGAGTTTATTCGGCAACAACAGGATATTGCTAGGATGGCCGGGCAAAAAACTGTGGGCAGTAGCTTCAGGGGAACCTGGTTTTTTTAAACACAGGGCAGCTTCATAGCGGTTAAACAAAAGCAGACGTTATACATAATGCGTAACGTAAAAGAAAGAACAACCATGGTCATAATTAGTAAACAAAATTGTCGAGGAAACATTTAGCACAGCTCTAAGAGAAAAAGAGGAATAGTGATGAAATAAAGAAAATTAAGAAAAAAGAAACGAACTTATTACGACAGCAGAGGTCATCACACAAGTATATCACGTAGATTTTTTAGAGTAAAAACAGATACGTTGAGAACATTTTCTTTGTGCATTCGATTTAACAGTACCGGTAAGTTAACAGAGCTGTAGAATTTGGTCGCTGTAGTTAGTTCTGCTTGTGTTAACATTCCAAGGTTCCAGCTGACCTAATTTATGAAGAGAAATATGCTGCTGTAAGGATGTCAGTTTTGCTCATGTCATATTACATATTCATGATATTTTTCAATTCTGTATAAGTGACAAGGCATGTATCTGTACAAGGATTCAATTTTTATAGCTCTATGCTTAGAAAACCAGGAGCGGTGTGGCAGAGATATGGTGCCTTGGGGACAAGGCGCACTCCTCTTTTTTGCAATACCAAGAGTTTGTGCGCGTTCTCCGCTGTAGTCGTCCCCCAGGCAAGAATTTCGTACTGAATTAAAGAAAAAAATACATTGAAATATATAAAAGCATATTAATGAATGTAGGAAGATAACTACAATGGCGACACGTAGTACATATTGCGCTAGACAATTTACTAAGTGATTTACTTGGCAATCCCATGACTGTTTCAGAGAAATATACGCCAAGTGATTTGAAAGACAGTACTGTTTCTATTTCAGCGTTGTTGTTTCGTGACATGGTTTCTGTATTCGTTAAATATTTTCAATGCGGCCGGCGATTTACTTTGTATGAATGAACTGTACAACCTGTCTCTTAATTGTAAGCTTCAGCATTTGCCTATCTATATCCATGGCACGCGACATTTTTGGTGGGCGTGGGCTTGAACGTTTTAACCGGAAAACATGCATAGTATAGTTACATAAATGTTTGAATGAACTTCTTTATACACATCATCCCAAGGAACACTGGCAAGACAATCTCGGTGTGCAGACAACGAAGTAGTATTTATGAGCCGATAAGAAAACTCTCAAGCGGTTGTTTTTGCTTTTCAATTGCAGTTGCCATGAATACGAACAGAGGTAAAGTGATCACCAATTGCGTATGCTAAAACACTAGATTTTACAGAAGACATGTCGAAGTTAGATATCAACAAGTTCAATGCAGTCTTGCCGTAACTTTCGTAGGCGACGTTACGACGTTTTGAAAGAGATGGATATAAAACAGAGATTCCAATTCGAGCTTCATGTCATTCAGAGCAATCATAACTATATTTAAGTCATCTCCAAGAACTATTTGTTGACTGTTGACGTTAACAAATTCTAACACTAAATCTAAATACAATAGAAGCAGTCAATAATTTCCTGAGGGCGTCCGATAGCAAACAAACAAAATCTGGTTGCCGCCGTTAACAACAACAGTTTCATAGTGCTGATTAATGCAGCACTAAGTGGAGATCGCAGGGACAGGCCTCCGTCCTGCAGTGGACACAAAATAGGCTGCTGCTGCTGCTGCTGCTGCTGCTGATGATGATGATGACGACGACGACGACGACGACGACGATGATGATGATGATGATTAACGCAGCAGAATTCAGAGACAAGCTCAGCGTTAAAGCTCAGAATTGATCACAGCGGTTCATGTAAAAAGATTTGTAACCAGGAACCTTATACACATCGTATTCCAGAACAAACCATGTTTCCGAAATCATGACAACACTAAATCGGCATTCTATTCAGCCAAAAAAAAAAAAAAAAGCGGTCAAGTTCGTTTCTCCAGCCAAGAACATCCGGATATCCTATAGGGTAGTGCTGGTGTCTGTCGCGGATTAGGAGAAGCGCGTTCCAGCACGCAGAAGCCAGTTGCCGATGCCCCTCCCGGCATACGCCCTAAAGTAAGTGTTATACCTTACATGCACGGGATATTCCATAACTTGAAAAAGATGACCCAAAGGGTGAATGTAAGAGTTGTTTTTTCTGCCACCAACAAGCTCAGCAGGCTTTGCAGGCTGACGGATCCAAATGCCGTCCCTCCCGATAAGTGCAGAAAGCATCACCGCAAAAAGTTCGTCGAGTGTGTCCACCGGTGGTTTACAACCCCCCGCTTTCATGTGGGAAGCAATATATCGGACAAACTGGGCGTTGCCTCAATGATCGGCTCCGCGAACACAGCAACAATGCAAAAAAATGGCTCCGGTGGTTTCTTGGCAATTCATTGACGCGATCACGACTGCAAACCTCTTGAAGACCAACGCATGATTGTTTCCCGTGGCAGTACGCAGCTCATCCGTGAAATATCTGCAGCGCAGGTGATCGTAAAATTTGGTGATAAGTGTGTTAGCTTTCCTCCTCTGGCTCTCATAGAAAAAGAACTAAGTTTCTTGGACGCGGCATCCCATGACTCTTAACTATGTTACATGAATGCGCAGTTCATTTTCATGTAAGCGCATGCGTGGTCTACACTGCTTCACATGTATAAAATCAGTTTCAGAGGTACAATAAACTTAGTTGAAAGTTTGCGCTTGGTGTGTCGTCCTCTCACGTCCGTGTCGTTTTTTGTTGCGCAATACCATTTGAGTACTGGTTATTTCCTATTCCTGGGCAACTTGACGACTCACTATTTCAGGGTAGTTTTGATACATTAGCTGAATTGAAGGGTTCACTTCGACCTGCTGCGGCAAGCTAGCAAGCATGTATATATTTTGCGAGTTATCCTTCCGAAAAAGACCGAAGCATGGAGATTCACAGCCTGTCCTTTTGCCGTTTTAGCTTTTGGCGCTCTGCACTCCGAACGTCGCCACATGATGCGCCCTCTCTCGCATTTGCTTTTATATGTTGCTTCACAGCAGCCGGAACAATCACCGAAGTGGGGTATAGCCGTACTCACATTTCGTGAAGCATTTCGAGAAGCGTCCATATGTGGGGAGAGTCGTCGCAGGAACGGCACTGTCTCTTCGTGGCCCCACTATAGGTGTACGCATGGCGTAGACAGCATCGAACGCTGAAGCAGTTGACACCAAAGATATCGCACACCAAGCAACACGGCGGCAACAAGGGTGGTGGCAGCCGCAGAAATACGGGGCAAGATAAGTATTTAAGAACGAATTTGAGTTTACCAACATACAAAGGGTAGAATAAAGATGTAAGGGGGACGTCCTTCTGTCACTGCCGTCACCGCTCGAATGAGCTGCATGGATGAGCTCGACTTGGCTTGACCGCAACAAACGCGACCAGCACAGCCAAGATGAATGTAGTTTCGTGACGTCAGTGCAGGCGAGAAACGTTGCAGACGACGCGGCAATGTCCTTGTTGAACTGGGCTGCAAAGGGTACAATAAAAAGGTAAGGGGGCGTCCTTCTGCCACCGCCCTCAGCGCCCGAGATATTTGTGAGGAGCTGCTCGCGTCCACAGTCATCAGAGGTAGAGTTGTCCGTCATTCCAGTGTGAAAAGCAAGGCTTCGTATAAAGACCACTTCTAGCCGTAGCGGACAAAGCATGGTGGCTTCGTGTCGGCAGGGTCTAGATGGGGTGCGAAGGTGGAGTGAAAAGTCCATGTGGTTTCGTGGGTTATCTTGAAAACATTGCGTGTTTGTTCCACTCAGAGAAGGCTTTCTTTCGGTGTCTCACATTTACAATGGTATAGATTCTGGTGCGCCATACTCAACGTACGTCAAAAAATATCTATAGCAGCTATATGGGCTGTCTGTGGGCGTCTTTAAGGCTGGAAAACGGTCCATTTGTGGATTTTTCCCATACGGGCGCAACGACTTAGAGACGTCACAGGAGTATTAGTTGAAGAATAGGGCAATGTTGTAAACACACAAGCAACCTTGGTTCGCCAACGAAATTGTTTGTGCACAAAAGACAGCTCTGTAAATGGAACTGGCGGCCAGACTTAAAACGTTCGGTGTCGTAACGGCGAGGACGCGCGTGCACGCACGCACGCACGCACACACACACACACACACACACACACACACACATATATATATATATATATATATATATATATATATATATATATGTGTGTGTGTGTGTGTGTGTGTGTGTGTTTGTATATATATATTGTCGGTTATATATATATATATATATATATATATATATATATATATATATATATATATATATATATATATATATATATATGTAACTGAGAACAGCGCCGTGTCGTGGAGCTACCGGCAGATAAGGCCGGGACGGTCTAAGAAAGGTCCATCGTTGCTAATGGATATGTTGACGGCACAGTTGCAGCCGTAATTTGACTAAAATATACAGGGAAAGAGTGTCTGATTCACCCTAGTATATACATATGGAGTATAAGATGGTCGTCCTCCAAAACAGGACTAATGTTATATTGAATGTTGAGGTGCCAGCATTTGCGATCATCGAAGCGCTTTAATTTGATTTCGTGTGCCATATTTCTTCATAATGCTTCTTTCACGTTGTGTTCTGCGGTGTATATTAGTATCAACTCGTTTTATCGGCCGTAGATTTCCATTACTTATTTTTTCGTGACTCTTAATATCCGCGAAGACATTTTTAAGTTTAAAGCACTGTGCATGTCTGCACGTGTAATTTGACTCAATATCACGAAAGCAATGCGCCAGATAGATACGACAATACTACTTGAAACTTTTACCTGATGTGTATTCCGGAAGTATACACGGTTTCCAACAGTGGATATTTCTACTCCATATAGGGACGCCTTCGCTAACAACTGCACTTTCTGCTACTTCTTTCTGTCTAAACGTATCATCTAAGTTGGCTCACAACGCTTTTTGGCTCCGGCGCAACGTTCGTTCGAGAACGACAGCAAGAAAAAGCAACGCAGTTACCAACGCGTACATAAATTAAGATATAGTTTCGATATAAATACAAAAAAGACCTATAGCGCATATCCACGTCTCCCAAAATGCCACCACACTCAAAGCCACGACAGCAATAAACATCACTAAGCTTCCGAATTACCACGGCGTGCCGCTAGGAGTGGGAGGGGGCTAATTGCTCCCAATCGAACAACGCCTTCCGCGCACCGCCGGTGCGTGCAAGCTCACGAAACAGCACCGGCACGTGTCGCGACAGCAAAGCGTGGCGTGTCTCGCACGTCTCGCCGTACCAGCGTGAGCCTGGCGTTGAAAAGCGCTCGCGGACTTGCAAATGATACTCGCTGACACGGCATGGCTGCTCGTGTATGTGTAACGACTATCCCAGAGCTGCGGGCGCCTAGAGCGCGCGTTTGAATGTGTGGATACACGTAAGCGTACTTGTTCCGGCCTTGTTTTGGGGGCGAAGCGCTGATGCCGCAGCGTCGGCATATTATAATGGCTCGCTTAAACACGGGTCTCAAGCCCCGTGCTGGAAACGGCGGGCGCTTCCGCGCGAGGCACGCGATGAGCGTTTGCCGTGACCGACTGTTCTGGGATGTGAAAGTGAAACACGTAGACAGTGGGAGAGAGAGAGAGAGAGAGAGAGAGAGAGAAGGGAAGGGAAGGGAAGGGAAGGGAAGGGAAGGGAAGAGGGCGTAGCGCGCCACCGGTGCGCATTGTTTGAAGTGTCTGGATCCTCTCATCGTTTTGGGGAAGGAAAAAAAAGAACAGCGGATAATGGATTCTAATGGCCACTTTGGTGCGCGTGTAAATGCGTAAATGCGAGCTTATATATATACACGAGCGGGCGTACGATATATACCGAGAATCGGTCGACTGCATCGCGTTGCGGTTGCCGTTAGAGAGACACCCGACGCTGTGCACGGGAACATAGGTATATCACTTCGCAACGCCGTGTGCCGTGAGCTCGCAAGCGCGACATACTGCGGTATAAATAATAGGGTGTGCGTAGGTATCGTAAGTTTCGATTCTTAAGCACGCGTGATTCTAAATCGGAGAGTAATCGGAGAGTCTGACAAGGTAGACGAGATCAGGAACAATCGCGAAGGAATCGGCAACAGCTCGACGAGACTCCACGACATAATAACGCTGCGGCGTAACGCAACCTATAAAACGAACATTAGGCGTTAAAAAAAAAGTTAATCCATATATTCCTAATGTTTAAATAGGTTAATACCGACACTTTCCCTCGCGACCAATCAGTCGGTAGAAAACGAAGTGTGATGTACACGATAAAGATCGAACGGCAAGACTGATTTAATTGTTCAGTCTATAAGTTTTGCAACGAGGCTTGTAAATTAAGCGACTGTGGTAGAGCACGAGTGCAGATATGTTATTTAGGTGCTATTATGATCTGTATATAGTGACACCCTCTGCATAGCTACAGCTTTGTTTTCACGTTCCCTTCATGGAAAAAAAAGAAAAAAAAAGCCGTGTGTGCGCCGTAGGAGCTCTAAACATCTCCCGCATCCGTTCCCTCATTCGGTTTACCATTCTGCCATTTATTAGACGGGTCGGGTCGACCCCCGTAACGCTCTCTTTCTACCGGCTCGTCGAGATTCGTTTTGTTTTTCATCGCGCAACTTATTCTTTTGTACACAAATCTGCAGCCCTACACCTCCCGGCCGCGTCGCGACCATGCCTACTGAATCCGGACTTCAAACACCGAAACGATGCCGCACTCACCAAGGCACCCGCGTCCCTAACCGAACGGGAGAGGAGGAACTACTCGCGTCGAAAGCGTTTTAGCATCTCGCCCTGTAGTATACCTGCCGGCAGAATGCGCGGTGGGCGTGACGACGATATTCGCTTACACGCGTCGTGAGATCAGCCACAGTTGCGAAATATGTTAGAATAAATGGAATATATGAAAAAGAAAGATATATAATAACAACGAACTCCGAAATTGAAACCATGCGCCGACGTAACAGCCCCTCGCAGCATGTACGCCCTCTAGCGAGCACCCGAAACACCCCGGCCATCTTTTTTTAAATCTTTTTCTGCTTGTGTGTTTTCGTGCTGTTTAATGCCTTCCGTGGCGTGTTCGAGGGAAGAGCGCAGCTGACTCACTTGCGCGATCTTCGCTCCGTTCATTGAATATATAGAGCTCCTAGTCACGCCAGTGATGATGCCTTGCGGGACGAGTGTGTAACACGCTCGCCAGAAATGTTGCGTGCGGCTTGCGTTTTTCACCTATACGGACCAACGTCTGTAGCGCGATAGAACTGCTGTGTCCTATGCGATATTGGCGATATTGCCTAGAGCCCTTTTATCCTTGCTTTAAAGACCAACTGCGAAAAATTTATTGCCAGTGTAAAAAAAAAACTACAGAAATTCTGAGAATTGTCAACTAAAGTGTAAGCACTGTTAGGCTAGGCTGCCACTTCGTTTTTGGTTAGTGTTGCTTTCTTGCCTTTGCTAACTTATGCACCTCTACCCATGGCCTTTCACGTGGCAAAGAATGCTTAGACCTTAGAAGACAATTGACAGATTTTCTCGCCGCATCGAACCCCTTCAATGCAATCGTACCAATTGACTCGGTACGCCAGGCACGAGAGTGCCTAGACGGAGCAGAGGGGTCGGAAGCGAACACCAGCTGTCGCAGTAGCTCGTGAGACGTTGCGTGAGGGTAGGGTGCATCGCCGCGATGCCATCTCCAAAAAAAAAAGGGGGGTGCGGCCTGTTGCGTTCATCGAAAACTCTGTCCTAGGGGCCCTAGATAAAACTTGTTTTATCTAGGGACCATACGCTGTCCTCTGCCGTGGCACCACCAGCCAGGACTGTTTGTCTGGGATCGGCATAGAAAATGCGTCAGTAACGCGCTTCGAACGCCATCGCTGGACGCATACTGTCCGCCGCAACTAGCGCCGTTCGGCCCAGCCAAGCGGCCAAGAATGCAACTATGGCTGTTACGTTCGCTCCCATTGCAGCCCGCCCAAAGCGGTGGGCCGCACCTTTCTCAAGCGAAGATTGTATTGGCTCCAAGTGGCGCTGTCGTGGTCACGCAAAAAAAAACCCAGTTGCCCCCAGAGCAAAGCAGCTGCGGGAAAGGGTGATTTGATGAGCTCACAGCTGCGCCGGCGCTGGAGCCTGAATCATTAGCAAGGATTCCAGCTGCATAGGCGCGCGCTCAAGCCCCGCGCGCAACCAATCAGAGCCGTTTCGCTTCTGCCGGGGAGGAAAAGGGCAGGAAAGGGAAAGCAGGATAGCAAGTCCGGCGAGAGACGCACCAGCGTCAAGCAGAACGCCTTCGCGCGTTCGCGTCGCACGCTGCGAGCTTTCCCACTCGCATTCCTTGAAGCTGAGTGTGTCGCAACTCAACTGGCTGCCCAAGACACTACGGAGCCGGAAAAAAAATGCTCGTACCATCGCCGAAGTGACTAGGAAGCAGGAAGCCGTGCGCCAAGCAAATCCGCAGCGCGGTCACCGACGCGCTATTCGTGCTTCTTTCGCTGCAGTGGACCGTGAGTTCACGAAGCGAACACGCAACAGCTTCTGTGACAACATGTTTCAATTCCGTGTTCTACTGATTCCTACGAAAGAGGGATCCACGATATCGTTTTGTTTTGTTAGAGCATCAATCTGCTCTGCTGGCGCACCGAGGTTTGAATCGTGGCGCCGGACGCCCATATTAAAAAAGAAGTTAGATTGAATCTAATCGGCGATAACCCGACCAGCGAGCGACCGACTAACCGACCCAGGCAAAACCATGGGATGGCAGACGAAGAAAGTTTCAGTTTAAAACAAGGGGATTCAACGCATGTGTTGGAATCCATGCGAAGCGTAGCTTAAATGGGGCCTACAGTGACTGTTCCCTCTTCGTGTGCCACTTGGGGGTTGCAACAAGTGGACCAACACAGTCCACGCCAGACACGTCGAAGAAGGAATACTTGTTTGACTACATGATCAGTTTAAGAACATCCACACCGAGGGAAAACGCGCTAATAGTATTTAATAGGTTAAATTTAGAAGTAGTGACGTCAGTTTCTGTTGTGATTTTCGAGCTAGGACACCTGTTTGCCAAACAAAGAATTTTCTTACAAGTTGGTTGTTTGCTTGCCTGTAGCTGCCTGCCTGCTGCTCGGCAATTGTCTCTATTGTACCACGAGACGGCATATGACCCTAAACCTATCCACCACACCCCCTCACTGCCGCGTTATTACTTCTGTCCTTGTTGACTCTATTCACCATGTTCAATCATTTCATACTGCATCTAAGCGGGAATGGCCCGGAACATTCCTTCTCCTTGAACGTAGTAGCCAGCAAAGCCATCCTCAAACCTATAGAGCTTCCATTGCAGGATGCATATGGCATATCACGCGGGTGTTTTCATACTTCGCAGCCGTCAGGCCAAGGTGTAACCTGATATCACCGACAAGGGGCACTCTGTTCCGAGAAAAAGCCGAGCCTCGAAGAATCACCCTGCAGACCCAAAGAACGGCGGGTGCAAAGCGTCCAAACGTATTTTCTTTTTTTTTTCTTCCAGACCTCTCCGTCAAGACCTCTTGGAGACCTGTCCTTCGAGACCACGTGTTTCCGCAGCCCTCCCCCCTCGCTTACATTACCCTCCCGGCATTTCTTAGCTGTCAATCAAGTACCTCGTGTCATCTTGTCTGGAGACTCGGCTATAGCGTGTCATCTCTCTCATGCAGGGCCTGTCATCTTCTCCGGCTTCGTGGAAGCTTTTTAAGGGGACGACGCATTCGTCGACCGGCTGGGTCTTTCTTTACCCGCGGTCTTACGCCGAGATTTTCGCGGAAAGCCGCGGGGTATCCCGTGACCCCGCCCTTTAGATGTACGGACGGGCATTCGGCCCATTGTGCCATCCAAGATGCAGAAAAGAAAGAAGGTGTGTTCCGCCTCTGTCGTGGCATTGTTAGGAATGAAACAAAAAAGAAAGAAACAGAGATCGGTACAAAGTATGGGAAGAAGATAGGCTCGCCTCTTCTGCGGGGTGACCGGGTTCTCGTTAGCCAGGCGCGACAAAAGGCACCGCCAGAGGGGCCACATTAATCCGCAGGCCTCTCCATTACGATGGCGGTATGTGTAGCGGTGCCTTGAAGGGAGTGGGAATGCTAGGTAGTAAGTACATACGGTGGTCTCACCCACTCTCGCGCGGCTTGTTCACAGGCTCACGTAGTAATGAATGCCAGCTTTGAGCATGCACATATATATATACGCGGACGGACGACGTGCCATGTCTGCAGCGATGGCTTTCTCGGAGTGTAATAACAGCAAATTAGGCAGGCCTGTATCTTTGCCGTGCTGGAAATACCGAAAGCGACTACTGACTTCATGGCTGCCATGTTTTTCCGACACCGCCTAATGAGTGGTTCAACGCAACTGGTTTAAAGAAGGCGGACTTCGACACTTTATGGGGCAGCCTGAAATAAAAAAAAAATTCCGTTCCAAACGTCACTAGATTTTAACTTTCTTGTTTACATGCAATAGACCTCGTGAAAATTGCTGCAGGGGGTAGGGGTTGCCGAGGAAAACCATTTCTCCGTTCCCGTGTATTTGGATAGTCGCGTTTCCCATCGGTAGGCAGTTAGCAACTGGTTGCCTTGTGCTTACCGTTTTAGTGGGGCGGCGCCACGGGCTCTTAGAACTATGGTTGTATTGTTCCGTACTCACAATACCAAAGCGAGAGAGAATGAAAGAGAAAGAAAGGATAAACAATGACCATGACTTATAGTCACAGAAACGGTAAAACACACGTTTTTCAGAGTGTCTGCTTTCGAAGCGGTCATCATCATCATCATCATCATCCTGGCTACGCCCACTGCCGAGCAAAGGCCTCTCCCATACTTCTCCAACAACCCCGATCATGTGCTAATTGTGGCCATGTTGTCCCTACAAACTTCTTAATCTCATCCGCCCACCTAAGTTTCTGCCGCCCCCTGCTACACTTCCCTTCTCTTGGAATCCAGTCCATAACCGTTAATTACCATCGGTTATCTTCCCTCCTCATTACATGCCCTGCCCATGTTCATTTCTTTTTCTTGATTTCAGCTAAGATGTCATTAACTTGCGTTTGTTCCCTCACCCAATCTGCTCTCTTCTCACCCCCTTAACGTTACACCCATCATTCTTCTTTCCATAGCTCGTTGCGTGGTCCTCAATTTAAGTAGAACCCTTTTCGTAAGCCTCCAGGTTTCTGCCCCGAAAGTGAGTACTGGTAAGACACAGCTGTTATTCACTTTTTTCTTGAGGGATATTGGCAACCTGCTGTTCATCGTCTGAGAATGCCTGCCAAACGCAACCCAGACCATTCTTATTCTTCTGATTATTTCAGTCTCATGATTCGGATCCGCTGTCACTATCTGCCCTAAGTAGATGTACTCCCTTACCACTTCCAGTGCCGCGCTACCTATCGTAAACGGCTGTTCTCTTCCGAGGCTGTTAAACACGACTTTAGTTTTCTGCAGATTAATTTTTAAACCCACCCTTCTGCTTTGCCTCTCCAGGTCAGTGAGCATGCGTTGCAACTGGTTGGTCCCCTGAGTTACTAAGCAAGGCAATATCATCAGCGAATCGCAAGTTTCCGAGGTATGCTACATTAACTCTTATCCCCAATTCTTCCCAATCCAGGTCTCTGAATACCTCCTGTAAAAACACTGTGAATGAATAGCATAGAAGAGATCGTATCTCCCTGCATGACGCCTTTCTTTATTGGGATTTTGTTGCTTTTTTTTATGGAGGACTACGGTGGCTGTGGAGCTGCTATAGATATCGTTCAGAATTTTTACATACGGCTCGTCTACACCCCGATTCCGTAATGCCTCCATGACTGCTGAGGTTTCGACTGAATCAAACGCTTTCTCGTAATCAATGAAATCTATATATAAGGGTTGGGTATATTTTGCACATTTCTCTGTCACCTGATTGATAGTGTAAATATGGTGTATTGTTGAGTAGCTTTTACGAAATACTGCCTAGTCCTTTGGTTGACAGTCTAAGGTGTTCTAATTCTATTTGCGATTACCTTCGTAAGTACTTTGTAGGCAACGGACAGTAAGCTGGTCGGTCTATAATTTTTCAAGTCTTTGGCGTCCCCTTTCTTATGGATTAAGATTATGTTGACGTTCTTCCAAGATCCCGAAACGCTCGAGGTCATGAGGCATTGCGTATACCGAGTGGCCAGTTTTTCTAGAACAATCGAAGTAGTAACATTGACAAAAGTTGGTTCGGGGCACTATAGACAGCGCCAAGAAGGAAGGTGGGCACAGGACTATGGATTTTCAAGGAATAGCCTAGCACGTATCTGCTCCGGGCAACGACGTCGCAGTGCGATTGGTGCATCGGGAATGTACCACCATCACCATAGGTCGGCATACTCACTCGCGAACATCCACCTCCATCCACTGATTCGTGCTACCTCCACATTAACTTCACAGGCGTGAGCTAGAACGTCAGTGGATGGGAGCATAAACGAGAGTGTGAGCAGGAGTGAGTGCCAGTTAACGTTAGTACGAACGAAAGGCACTGAGGGTAAATTTAAGTCGACGTGAAATTGAACGGGAGTTACTGCGGGCGAGTGTGAAGTGTAAATGAGTGCGTATGCGGGTGAGTGCCGATGAGTTGGTGCGAGTGTGAGACGAGTGCAGGTAAGCATTAATGGAAATGAATATTAGCGCGAGTGAGTGTTGGGTCAGTGGGAATGGGCGTGAGTATAGGAACGTGAGTGAGTCCGGACGAGAGTGAGTAAGCATGAATGTGAGTTAGCCTGCGAAAATATTGGTGAGTGATTGTGTGAGCGATTGCATTACGACAGGCGTATGGACTTCTGCGTGAATACACCTGTCGTCGTCCTTCCACCCTCGACAATCATCGCCCTCTTGACAGGGCTGCAGAGCGCTGTTCACCCTTCTGATTTCGGTGTTTCATTTCGGCATGTATAGCTTGCGAATGGCGTAGTGCACGGACATAAACATTTGTTTGGGATAGGCATAAACAATGCGTGAGATTTCACGCTGCGTAGGATGTAAGTGAATACAATTGAACGCATCGCCGTTAGATGCATAATATCTAATACAGACTGAAGCTTCGCTTTGCATGAATTCCAACGTGTGCGTTGGATTTGCATCAGTCTTTTTTTGTGTGTGTGTCTCTACTGATAATCAACACGAAACGCGACTTTCCGCTGCATAGGAACAAAGAAATCATTTTACTCGGCAACCACTGTACGAAATTTGACGTGGTTTGTCGCATTCAACAGAAAAAGTTAAAATCTAGTGACTGTTGGATGATAATTTGCGATTCAAGCTGCGATTTTTTACATTTATTGAATTACCGTTAATGAGGTCGAAAAAAGATCCAGTATCATGTTTACAACTCTGTAAATTCGCAATAAAAAAGAACGATGTCACAATTCGGTAAACTGTCAGTATCAGTTGGTAAGTTTGTTGCAATTATAAGAAAAAGTGAAGATCCAGTGGCGGCTGGAAACAAGTTTAAGATTAAAGCAGCTATTTTTTTTTTACAGAAGTTGTTGAAAATTGCAAAATCAACGAAAAAGAAAACATTCAGCGTTAAGTCTACAGAAACAAAAACAAAAAAATGATGTCACAATTCTGTAAATAAGCAGTGTCAGTATCACATGTTCTCAGGCTCAGTGTCGGCGTTAGCGCCATAGATTAGAATAAACCACGTGCATCTTTTAACTGTGTCGAGGAGTCGTACGGGAGTTCGAACGGTGTTACACAGAGACAATGACAACGCAGGCGGTTCGCTTAAAGGAAACACTTTTTATTTAAATAATAATTATTATATAACATCTATTTCTCTTTCTTGTTCTTTTATGCTTCATCAGCTCCATTCCTGCAATTCGTGGCTTGCGTGTCGCCACTTCGTCACACAAACACAGACACGCACACAAGCCACAAAGTCAGATGTCACAAAAGAAAACACAAAGGGCTCAAGACAAACAAAACACTAGTTCGCCGCTGCCAAAAAATAAAAGAAGATTGCAGTGAAAGCCTTCAGCCAAGAATCGCATGGCTCATGGCATGCGCTTGCGTAGCGAGTGCTCGTAAAATTATACCCATACAAAACCTCGACATTGACAAATCTCTTGACTTTGCACACACTTCTGTGGACTCCGTTCAGGGAGTCAATTCGATTGCAGCGCCATTTTTTGTTAAAGAAGACTGTGTTATAAGATACAACATTTCTTGGAATACAGCGTATAGAGATGCGTTAGCAACGGCACATTCACGCACTGTGAATTCACGCACCCACAACAGAAGCACGGATGAAGCCATTCATGCGCTGCGGACACCATCGCCAACCTCGGCCAAGATGTCGCGCTAGAGAAACGGGGGGGTGCTTATTTTCAAAGCTGCCGCAGTGATAGTTAGCAGCTGGTAACAATCCATTGTGGCGGCGTAACCAGGGTTCACGGCAACGGGTGCCTGCCATAATTCCATAGATAGCGGGACGCAAGCAAAGGATCCAGCGAAACGTGAAGAATAGGAGCGAAATCGCTATTGTTGATGCATTGCCTCCGAGAGTGCAACCACGTGATCTCGGAGGTCGTGGTTGGTGTACGAGTTTCACGGCTAAGAATGCCAGAGATATATGTGGTGCTAGCGTCCGCGATCGCTGCCCTAAAATGTGGCTGGTAAAGCCAGTGCGTTCTTGATGGGCAGAGTACGTATTTGCCCATAATTTTGTCGCAGCAAGCGGTATTGTGGATTCTTTCGTTAGACTCACTGAAGTTCGTTTTTCATCGCGAATGCCTTGCTAGGGGGTGATATGTCTCATTTAGTCAACATTTTTTATCACCATATTGCCCTGCAGAGCCTAACAAACATAAGCAATTGTTCAGAATCAAATAAATATACGTTTTCAGTGTTACTTCTACAAACGTCATCTTGATTCAACGACGTGCATACTTCTAGTTGTCAACATTTACTTACGAGGCAGGAACCATATGATAAAATGAATTAACTGAGAAAATAACAGGCTTAACTACGTTAAGTAAATGTTTTGTGGCTAGCACGCAGTGAAATCGAAGCACAGACTGCTAAGAGAAGACCAAATGCGCTTTCTTGACGAAAAAGTGCCCAATTGCTGCGTAAAGCCTGTGTATACTATCCATATTTTCTGCGGATTTTAAATGATTGCAGCGCCACATTTTCCTCTGGTAACTTTACAGTGAGAAACATTAACGGCTTTTGCGATAAACTCACCAAGGAGAAGAAAGCCCCACGAAGGGAGTAGTTAAAAAAAAAAAAAACTTAACATTCCAAAAAATCCATAGCCGTGAAAGGAAATGAGTGATTACTTGTACACTGATCGGACTTTCGAATTCATTTGCGAGGCGACCTCAAGAACTACCGAACCTGCGATGTCATAAACGATTGCGAAATGTGCGTTTGCTGTTAGACGTTGCCAAGAATGTGGACGCACGCCGCACTGCTGATCTCAAATCGCCTCACCCGACGCCACCAGGGAAGCAAGAATTGAAGTGAAATAGCTATGTACAGAAAAGGAACACCCCTGTTTCCATTTCGACGCACTTCTCTCACGCCAACCATAAGCATTATGTATACATACGTATATACACGCGGTATCTTTCGGCGCTATACGTTTCTCATCAGAATCTCGTGTCATCCTGCTCAGAATCCCACGTTGCGAACCTGACGCATATTTCGGCGTCAGGGATCCACTGTAAACCAAACAGAAAGTTTCGGCTGTACATGACATAAGTGCGAATGAAAAAAAATAACATATCAGAAGAAAGTTTGGAAGCCACAGCACGAAAAACCAGCGACGTCGCTGGACCACGCATATATGCATATACTGGGGACTTATTCTAGGACGATCACTTTCGGCAATACTGTCAGTCTCGCGTGACATAATACACAGCAGTTGTGCATGATTCGAGCAGTTTTGCACAGCCAGCCAATCAGCTCAATCGGTTCTGTTCAATCATCCAATCGGCGCGCACTGAAAGTGATAACAGTTTTGAAAATAGGCAAAAAAACTACAACCTGTGGGTTTTTAGCAGACTCCCTCAAATGTTTCTGTGAGGGAGTCTTCACAGTGTGCTTTGATTGCCTGAGCAAGGGAAGGTGGCCTTGACGAAATACATAACAAACAGCCGTTATTTTCACGTGGCGCCGTTCTCGAAATCACGAAAACTGTTGACAATGAATGGAAAAATCTATAGACAATCTGTAGACCTCCTTAGGCGCTCCGTCACGCAAGGGTGAAAGTAACCACGATGTGGTCGACCGGAAATTACGGCCCTGCTCAATTTCCTAAGGTTCAGAGAGCCAGGTGTTCTTCATGAGGTCCGCAAATAATGCTGATAAGACATCCCCTCATAAATAGAATTCCGACAGTCTAATAGATAGTCCACAGACTTTTCGTTAACTGCTTTGCCTTCTCATAGGCTCGCCCTTTTCGCTAGCTGTAGCTTAGTACTAACACAGTTTCTACTTTGGGATATCCTATTGCATGTACACTTCACTTCTACTAATGTATTTGTTTGTTTCTGGCTAATTAAACTGAACAGACAAAAACAATTAACAAGCCGATTTGCCTTCGTTTATTGCAGGTTATACACTTCCAAACCCGGTTGTTTCCAGAATTTCACAGCCCTTACTCGGCAATGAGTGCAAGAATAAGAATCCAGAAGCTGCAGTCTATATACATTCTAGAGACTTCCCAGAAATGCCTGCAGATTTTTTATTAAATAAGTAAGTAAATTTTCTGTAAGGGATCCTGTCACACTCGCGGGATGGATTCGAAACTTTTGACGAAACTGTAAGCCCCGACACCCCTGTATTCTATACAATGAGAGCGAAATGAAAGAAACACAAAATAATTATATTCACAGTGAAGTCCAAGGTGACGTAAATATAGGATTGTATTACGACATCGCCTCACAAACGATTGAGTGTTTACGCGCATCCTTGCACTTTAAAAAAATTGACACCCTTAAAAGTGAATAAGGGTGTAACTTATTTTACAGTGCACCCCTCTGTACATACGCGGAAACGCCGCTTTGCAACACGATACGTGTTTATTGCACTTATCTTATCTGCACCACATAATTTATCGGTGGAAAGCAAAAGGATTCGACAGGTATACACCTGCTTTCGTTACATCTCTTTTCACACGGCAGAAAAAAGGTCATCCGCGACTATATTTTTTTATACAGTGATTACAAGGGATAATATATGTTGTAAATGTACAAAAATTGCTTCCACAAACTGGCCCAAAACATCTCCGGCCAGTACACCCCGAATAGTTTAGCTTAGTCATATCGCCGCTTAATGGAGCCAAGTTCAAATAATTGTCGCGCTCAAACGAAACTTTCTTCATAACGGAGAATGTTGGTGTTGTTTTAACATTTTCTCATCACGCATCTTCAGTTGTGGCATGCCACAGAGGGTTCGATAAAAAGAAAATAGATGCAGAAGTGACAAAATAGCACTGAATGCGGTGTTTCTCTTTCCAATCATTCCTTCTTTCGATCGCAAACGATTACCCGAACCGTGACAGCCTTTGATGGATCGAGATAAACCGCAGTCGTCAGTCAGCATGCTTTAGCATTCGTCCTAATATCGCGTACGGCTTATCGAAGCGGTTATCTCGGAGTATAGATAGCTTGCGCATGACGCATGGACGCGCAGCTTTTCACCGTGACGGTTATCCAACACAGCGTCAAAGCCACCTATTGCCTGGAACGGGAATTCGCGCATGATACCTGTGTACATGCACCAAATCTAGCCATGTTCACACGTCTAAGAAAAAAACAAAAGATGAAAAAAGGATCTATAGCATTTTCATTTTCAGCTACGCATTTGTATTTGTCAGTTTCATTCGTAGCGTACGAATGACTTGCAGGCGGATGTGACCCTGGCATATTTCAAGTCTTGTGCAGTTGTCTGGCTCCCGTATTGAAAAAAATAATAAAAAGGGAAGGCGCCGTGTTCGAGCCAGCAAAAAACAGAAATATGAGGACTGTTTCTAAAAGAAATTACCATCAACAGAGCACCAAAAAGACAATGCGAATATCGAAGCACAGCAAGGACACGCACTCACACTTCTTGAAAAAGCAGGCAGAAAACAAAAGAAAGAACACAATTAGGGGTACGCGAATATTCGAAAAGTTCCAAAAGCAGTCGTACAATTCTGTTTAAAATCCGAGTGTATCGATTCTAGAATACGCTATTCGATTTCTACGGATTTTCTATTGTGGCCGATTATGTGGGCTTTTTTTGCGATTACTGGCGCCTATGCACCTGGCCATGGGGAAGGATCCACGTGCCTTGCCCATTGGCCATTTCTCGTGGCCGTCATAAGACAACCAGCGAAACATTTGCGGTGAACTTCTATGGCTACCTTTCACTTTGTGGTAATTTACAAGCTGCCCAGTAAAGCGCAATTCTAACTGACGTTTGTGCGCATTGAGGAACTAAAAATTCCTCATTTTACGATCTCTCTTTCACGTGCTCCTTTATTGAACAAGTAAAAGTCAAAGAGAAATTTCGTGTTACTTTCGATAGTTACCCGTCGCAGTATACCTTAGTGGCAATGGTGCTGCGCTGCTGAGAAACGAGGTCCCCGGTTCGATTCCCGGCTGCGGGGCCGCATTTTAACGTGGGCGAGAAAAAAAAAACACTCTCGTATACTTGGATTTAGGTGCACATTAACGAATGCCAGGGGGTCAAAATTCATTCGAATTACCCCACAACGTCGTCTTTAAGAGCCCCAGAGTTGCTCTGAGACGTTAAATTCCAGGAATCAATCAGTCAATCGATCGATCAATTGATTGCATATTTCAAGGCCTTTTTTTTCAACAATCATCTTCAGTTCGAAATTTTCGGTATTCGAGCACCCCTACAGATAAAAAAAAAAAGCTTTGCTTTTTTTTTTCGAGTCCGTTCTATCTTCCCCAGTCGAAATGGTCACCGCAAGATCACACAACTGTGACACAGAACAAGGGAGGAAAGAAACAAAATAATGAAAGTGAAAACCAATAAGACGGCATGTTCGACACGGGACACCCGTACACATACAATGACGTACGCGCACGCGGTTCGTAGCATTCCAAAACTGCGCTTGACGTTCCAAGAGAGAGAGAGAGAGAGAGAGGGTTTCGACCATTTTCGACGGAGTATAACAGCAGCGCACGAGCTCGGCATCGTCGCGCTATGAACGCGCACCGTCTAAAATCCCCTTAAACTTCACAAAGTAGCGACACTCTCCTCCTCCGCCTCCGCTCCTCCTCGTTTGTGCTCTCTTTCACGCTCCCTCCTCGACTGTGGTGCCGCCTACACTGCTCGAGCGTAGCAAGGGCGCCAATATGCACTCCTCGCCACTTCGTAGACGCTTCTCGAGCGAAAATGGCGCTGAGGCACGGCGCGAGGGCCCACATGATGCTATTAGGCCAATAGCGACGCGGCGTGGGACTCGGACAGAGCGCGCGAGGAGGAGGCGGAATTCTTCAAAGCGTGGCGCTGCCTCACGAAGTTTAAGGGGCTTTAGCACCGTCTCGAAAGTGTTGCGCGAGATTCACAACAGTATCGACTAACTTGCGTGCGTGGCTGTAGCTAAAAAAAATGATTAGAACAAAGTGCTCGTAAAGAAGGGCATCTGTGATGCGGTCTGAAGATACCAATGGTCACCGATCACAAAAAAAAAAAAAATGTTGTCACAGATCGGCTGTGAGAAGGTGCTCCCGTTCGGAAAGAATGACTCTGCCCATCCGCAGTTTTGGAAAATGCGTTTTTTTTCTTTTTTTAGCCACGGCAAAAATTGGTTTTCAGTTGCACGAAGATGACCTATAACGCATACCTGACGCAGCGAGTGAAAGACGTCCTTTAATTGGATCGCTTCGTATGATGCACTAATCAGAGTGAAATGCTTTCTTTTCCCGTCATGTTAATGGCATTGTGACGCAGCATTTTTGTGCTAATCTCAGATTCCTGATCAGTCCGAATAGAGAAACACTCCGAATAAATAATTCTAAAATTTCTCTTTCAGATGAGTCGTCGCTGACCTCGTAGCTCAAACGATCAAATGAGCACCTTCTCACCCCTGAGACTAAGGTCCCGAAGTCTAGGAGATAATGACCACCAAGAATACCTGACAAGGAACACGTGCTTCGATTTTTCTTTTCTCGTAGGACTCTTCTCAGCTAATTTGAGTCACAAATCACCTCAAGGAGCCTCTGAAATCGGCTCTCGCACGCTGTCACCGTATAGTGCGATTTCGGCGCCCAGTGCGTAAATACATAGTACTTAAGAACCCACACGGCTATACACGGAAGTCACATAAGATACGATGCGGAGTTTCTGGCAACCCGCTCCATGTTGCCGTGTCGTTTCTTTTTTTCTTCGGTGGGAGGGCAACGTCCAATACACGCATGCAGATAAGCATGCCCGTGAATGTCTCTTTCTAAACCCGTCCGCGCGGCGCAGGTTACATATGCGCAAAAGCTACGCGCCGATGCACGCACACACAGACACCGCGATGCGCTTACTCGCACCAAGAGTGTTCCTTTCTGTAAGTCCAACGTGGGAAAAATTTCTGAGAGTTCACCACAGTCATATTCATCACACAAAAAAGGTAGAGAAAGAAAAGAACAGGATTGCAGAGACGTCGCTCGTCCAGTAAAGCTGTACTTCAAGACACACACGTGCGAACGCCTCACTTTATAGGACGCCCGAATGCGTGACGTCAGTCTTGTACACACATTTCACGTAATAGGCTCGAGGAAGATAGAGAGACGGGCCTTTCTCGTTCATCGGGGCGAAGACGCCGCATATATCACAGCGCAGAAGACAAGGACCGCAGGACGACTTCGAGGCCTTTCTCCAGTCCAGGACACACAGATGTCCTTGCGTTTCGTCCTCGCGCTTTCCGCCAAGTCTTCAGTCTTGAACATACAAGCTTCCACTGTACACGATGGCGACGAGGAGGGTTGAACTTTTCGGGAGGCCACCCGGTGCGCAAACAAGAATGACACGAGGAACTGAAGGCAGAACAGTAGCGATTGTGCTGTCCCGTCTTCTGCACCGTGTACCGTTCTTTATGCGCACCTTGCTTGCGCTGCAACGACTCCTCCCAAGCGTCAGCCAACTTGTCCCCACAACAAGTTCGTTTAGTTTCACTTTTCTTCGTCCGACGCCGGCTCCGGCGTGGAGGACACGACGTCGACCTTCTCTTCGACGTCGTCCGTCTCGGCCACCGCCGCCTGCTTCTTGAGCAGCTGCTGCTGCTGGTGCTGCTGCTCCTGGAGCAACTGCTGCGCCTGCTGCTGGTGCGCCGCGGCGGCCGCGTAGAAGGCCGTCGGCGGCGGGGGCAGGGACATGAACAGATACTGGAGGTACTGCTCGAACGACGGCAGCGCGTCGGCCAGCGGTACGGCCGTCGTGGCCAGCGGCAGTCCCGTCGGGAGCGGCACTCCCGGAGCCGCGGGGCCGCCGACCAGGCAGCTGGGGTTCAGCGCGAGCCCACCGCCCGCCCCGGCCATGAGGGCGGGCGGGGCCTCATGTCATTGGGGCGGCCGAGGGCTCGGACTCCGGCTGGACTCGGACGTGGTCGACAGCGGCGTCGGCGAGCTCGGGGCCGCCGAGCTGTCGCCGTAGCTGCCGCAGCTGTTGTCATCGCCGACGCCGGGCGACTTGGGGCCGACGCCGCCGCCGGCGGACCTCCGGGTGTCCACGGCTGCGGAGGAAGACGAGGACGTGCGGTGGTGGTGACCGCCGCCGCCGGTGCCGCCTCCCGTTCCTCCGCCCGACGCCACCGAGGAGCCCTGGTGGTGGTGCGAGCCCCCGGAACCGGAAGTGCCGTTCTTGGTGCCGTGGTGGTTGTGGTTCCGGTTGGAGCCGGTCGAGCTGGTGCTGCTCGAGCTGCCGTAGCCCTGCTGGGCGAGCTGCTGTTGCTGTTGCATCTGCTGCTGAAGCAACCTGCGGCGGCAGAAGAAAAACAAAGACGCGGGTTGTTGGAGTTGTTGTCGCTTACCTAATCTTATATTGTGCCATTCGAAGGGCGGACGCGTTGAAGAGGCGGCAATGTATAATTGGAACTTCCTCGTAAGCACATAGCGCAGAAACAACGCACAAAGAAAGGAGAATATGGCGCCTAGGTTACCACAATATCGCCGTACTGCACTGCAATCGCGGCAAATCTATTTAAGAGGGGGCGTAGACCTCTGGTCAAACCATGTATAAAGGCATTCTGTCTGCGCCACCAAGCATCCTGGTGATGTAATTAAAGGATTGGTTTGAAAAAGTATGTTGCAGTCATTGATGCTAAGGTGGTCCCGATGAATGGAATGTGTGGACTCCGCTAGCGTTTCTGTAAACAAATAGGAAAGGCAAGAATGACTATAAGTCATACGAGCCATATAAGAATTATATGTGACTGTAAGTGACCTAATTTAACTCCCCGGCGATGAAAAGACCATGCAGAAAATGGGCCAGTGTTTTTTATCGACCGAAAGTCCTCGAAACAAGAAACCATTCGAAAAGGATTTCGTGTGCTGCGTCAAGAGCTCGAGGAGTCAAGGGAACATCGTTTGCGATCTTGCACGCAGCGGGCATGAAACGAGGATGGATTTTAATGACCTTCCGCTATGGCGTACATGGTGTTGTGGAATTTAGATCGTTTCGTAGTTGCCTCGTTCCAAAAGTATCTGTCATCTCTGAAAAGTAAACAAACAAACAAGAAAATACGAACATTTCTTTTTTCAAGTTTGTCTCGCGTATGCTTCTATGTAGGAATGGATGCACTACCCTTGAAACGGTACAACCTTGCTTGCGATTCCTTGATTGAAATGGCCATATTTGAGCGCAATCAGTCTGTATACTGGTGAAAACTACCTTCAATTGCCAGCAGTTTCACTACGCACAGGTTCTAACTATAAGTGGAGAGGACAGGTACCTAAATAACCAATATGTAACACTCTTTCAGATGTCAAGTGGCAGCCTCTCGGGTATGCTTTTTCTGAATCCGCTGAGAAGGCGTAGTAGAACGTGCAACCGCTTTCAGAACTCCTCTCCGTCCTCTTCACCCCCCTCCCCCTCAAAAAAGAAAGAAGGAAAAGGAAAGAAAACAGTACGCGTACACTGCGACGCTGCAGAGTTCTACAACATAACTTCGCAACGGCTGTTGTAAAACTTTATAAGAAGTTGGAGGACATGCTGCTTGCTTCACATGCCATAAGGCGTGAAACAACAAACAACCATGAAGACACCCTTGCAAAAGTCGTTATGAGAATTATGTAGCGTTTTCTTTTTCATTGTTGTTATTTTCAATAAATTTTCTGTTGCAATTTTAGTGAATATCACGCATACGTTCTACGAAGAACAAAATCGTCTGGCTACGCCCTCCCATTTTAAAAAAGTCCCAGATGAAGTTTATAGGTTTCAACGTCCCAAGGAAACAACGTATTGGCCCTATAGAGCTTTGGGGCTCCAGATGTATATCGACCACGTGTACGTGTTTGTTTAGCGTGCACAATAAAAGTACACGAGCGTTTTTTTTTTCATACCATCCCCATCGGAACGTGGCCTTTGCAGTTGGGAATCGCACCCGCGACCTCGTGCTCAGCCGTAGAGCGCCGTAGCCAATGAGTCACCGCGGGTATCGCCCTCCCATTTCAACGGTTCATTATTCGGTACATTTCGAGCCTGGAGCCTCGGAGTATACCTTGCAAGCTTGCTCTACACATAAGCTCTGCCGAGGGGACCTTCAGCTATAGCCGTTCATTCATGCGTACATTCGATCAATGACTTCTAAGGTATACCAGCAAAGCAAATGAGGTACCACTCGGGCTGCTGCGTCACGCGCATGCGCACGACCGCGAAACTGGATGGAAAGTTCAGCTGCTCATTTGCGTGACCAGCTCGTCCGTCTCGTCTGCTTTTTCCTCTATACGACAGGTCACACACACACACGCACACATACACACACACGAACGCATACACACACTATTTTGACATCCCTTTCTGCAGCTTTGTGCCTAAGTAGCCACTACCGTACACACAGAGCCCACCGATTACGCAGATCGGCGTGTCGATAACGCGTCCGTCAGCGGGCCTTCTGCTCCCCGGTTTCCGGGTTTCTGCTGCACGATGGATACACCTGCATCCGAGGCCATAAGCGGTGTCCGCCGGGTACGGCTGCGGGAGCCCATTTGCGCCCCCTATCGACTCCCGCATCTACCAAAATAATCGCGCCCTGTACGCGACGTCGGCGTTATTAACGGACGGCGAACCGCCGTAAAATAATCAGCGGACGTTTCCTGATTATCTTTCACGAGAGAGGTAGGAGTTAGCGTCGAGCTAAAGCTTCCCCTTATTTGGGCATTAGTGGAGAAACTGCACCTTATAGGTGGCGAGTTCGGCACCACCAGTGGCCCACTTACGGACCGACCGGGTGGTACATCTCTCGATTAAAAGTCTGGGCTCAAGCTCTGCAGAAAGTGTTTGTCGGCTGTTCCTCCACCTCTGAGCTCATTTGTACTGCGACAGCAGCATGTAGCTATCACATCGGGCACAGCCTTCGTCTCGAGAACAAATTCTTCTTTGCGATCTGCACACAACCGTCGTCCACGTTTAGTTGCAGTATTGGCTTTTGTGAATGGGAAGTAGCCAAACTATTTATAGGGAAGAAATTGGCAACACGCTCATTTTCTTTGCTATATTGTTACCTTATAAGGGGAAATTTAGATAGGCTGCATAATTTCCGTGGACAAGAAATGTACTGCCTTGCTTTCTCACGGACTGACTGCTTTTCTCACTATAATGCATATACACATACTGTCTATAGGCAAAAGGCATTAGCAGCTTCATTTCCCCTTTTCTATTGTGGTCTATACTGTTCCAAGCAGGTCGTTTGCAAGAAATCTAATCGGAAATGGTCGACAAAGAAGCGTTGGGATACCAGTGCGCAGGCTGCCAGCAAACATTCAGTGGAATAGCCAGATAAATAGTCCGACCAGATTTTCGTGAAGTACGACACTCTGCATACGCGCGCTTACGAAGGCATGGGTGAGGCGAAAAAGGAGATATAGTCTAATACTAAAGTTTCGCGTGAACTATACGCAAGACCGTGTACAGCGATCAACATGGACGACGGGCAACAAATAGACGAACACGACAGAAGCTATTTTTTCACCATAATGGTCGTAAACCAAGTAGGCCTGCTCAGAACTATTGTACGCGCTGGACGTTGCGTCCCTATGTAAAGAAGCATGGCCTCTGGGACCTGCGGTGCTCCGCTCGATCTCGGAGGCACTCGGAGGTCACGAACACAGTATAGACTGCTTTTCATGGCATACACGATCATAGCGCGCGGCATTCACGAGAAAAACGACGACACTGTAAAATGTTTTACCCCCTTAAAAGTAAAAAAGGGTGTAAATGTGTCTATAACTCACACCCTTATGGTGTCAGTTGCATAAATACTACCCTAACGGTGTGAGTTATAACCACATTTACACCCTTTTTCACCTTTACGGGGGTAAATTATTTTACAGTGTACAGGCGTCCGCGCGGTAACAAAGCGCCCGCACTGCTTAACAGGACGCTGAGTGCGTCAGAATGACACGAAGTCCGTAGCATGCCGGTCAGTCACCGTAAACGTGCGTAACGCTAAATTCAACAACGGTATCGTCTTAACTTTCTGCGCTAATAAGTTTTCTCGGAGGCCCACAAGCTGATTCCCAATTCCCCTCTATCACGAATTGAAGCAGTGCCCATCGCTATACGTCACGCAACGGCGCGAGCCCCTTGAAAATGCGCGCGCGGCGCGCCTCCTGTCGGGGCAGCGCCGTACATTGAGAGGAGGGGGTCTTCTGTGTTTGCCGCAAGATGGCTCTGCGTGTGCGGAAAGCGCAAAAGAAATGCGGCGGAAACGCACTTCGCAACTCGTGTAATTGTGACTTCTGTACGTTACATGTTCATAATTACCGATATACACCGCAGTATAACTTTCCACGGCTGGTTTCGAAGGCAACACCGCATTCACTAGAGGCGCGTTTGCACCGCTTGGAAGCATCGAACTCGTGGCTGAGTGGTAGCGTCTCTGTCTCACACTCCGGAGACCCGGGTTCGATTCCCACCGGGCCAATCTTGGAAGTTGCTTTTTATTTATGAAGCGCCTGCCGTGATTTATCGCTCACGGTCAACGCCGCCGACGCCGACACCCGACGCCGACGACACCGGCTTTTCTGCGACACGAGCTCCTTAACGCTATCGCGTTAAAACTCACAGGTCTTCTTCGGCGTACGCAGCTACGGCGAACGCTTATCAGGAATCTCGGTCCTCATTTTCCCCGGGCGCATGCGCAGAAGCACGCGTCCCTAGAAACTGTTCCGCTTCCTTAACACACGTGTTTGCTTGCCCCCCCCCCCCCTCTCCTCTATCTCGGGGCTTAATAATACACAAACCGTGGTTCGTTTCGGTGTTTAATTTCCGATTAGATTTCTCTTTTTTCTTCCCTCGAGTTGTGTCGCCGTTCCTCAAAAACAACAGCCATAGTGAAGAACGTGTGATCAAGACAAAAAAAGTAAAAACAAACAAAACACACACACACACATAAGAGGAGTGTGAGCCTCGGTGGGCGGGTCACTCGGACTTCCGGCCGGAAATCCTCCCAGAAACTGAGATTGCCATCACGTCGACTCGGCCAGTGTGTGTGTGTGCCCTCATACGGCTGCGCGCCTGCGTATAGGACTCACGTGACTATATAGCGTATGCCGCATATGCGCATTATTGTGCCACGCAATTGTTTGCAGTTGCCGACACGTCACGCAAGTCGTCGCTCTCGTGCCATTCCCCACACGCATGTTATATGCGCGAAGGTTTGAAAATTGCGACGTTGAGAGCCTGATAGTGCCCCTTATGATATTGCTGGCACGCCGTACGCTTCCGCCACTGCGTGTCTATTTTCATGAGCACAATGATGAAATGCAGCGTTACTGATTAGGCAGAATTCATGATTGAAGAATTCTCCTGATGATACCGCAGACAACTGAACCAGCTACGAAAAGAAGTGAAACCTTAAAGGAAAAAAAGAAATGGACGATATTCGATGGTGTCAAGAAAACTCTTGAAAGGCGCGTGAAAAAAAAAGAAAGGTGATAAAAAGAGGGGGGGGGGGGGGAGGGGACAGATCGCTTTGCTCAAGTGACGAAGGCGGCACCAGGAACTGCGCTAGCGTTTAATTTCAAGTTCAGTACACACACTCATCATCCGGGTCAGCGTTATAGCACCATAAACGATCAACTGCGCCCACTTGAAAGCAAAATCTACAAAACGCTGGAGAAGCGCAAGGACTCCCTGCCTCTAACGCTCCCCCCCCCCCCCCCCCTCCTGAGGGCGCTTGCCGCAAAGTTAGAGAGAGACGGGGGCGAGCGGGAGAGGTGCCGCGGGGTTATGGTCGCTCACCATCGCTCGCTCTCGATAGATTGCGAGACCGGTCGGCGCTCCGTGCGGCATTCAGGCGTGAAGGCACACATACGCGGCGAACGCGAGCTCGCGCGCGCGGCCTTCCGAGAACGAAAGGGAAATGACCCCCAGAGCATTGTCTGATACGGTGCGTCCTTGATATTACTGGACTATAGCCGACGTCCGGACCTGCGGACGTCAACCTCCCTGTTGGCGAAGTGTCCCGTTCTTGTGTCCTCTACTGGCGAGAAAAGGCGCATACAACGAGAAGTAAAGACGTTTTCATCCGTGTTTGCACTCTTTTTCCTTGTACGTTATTGTCATACATTCTCACCTTTTCGGTCATACTTGAATCGCTACTTGTTACCGT
The DNA here is from genome assembly GCF_038994185.2 of Dermacentor albipictus. Classification (NCBI taxonomy): domain Eukaryota; kingdom Metazoa; phylum Arthropoda; class Arachnida; order Ixodida; family Ixodidae; genus Dermacentor; species Dermacentor albipictus. Next base: position 17,397,081 of record NC_091827.1, on the reverse strand, counting down.
ATGGAATATGCACATGGACACGCTTGCTGCTCACTAAATTCACGTTGAAAGAGCAAAAGAACGGATGTTTCTTTTTCTTCATTTTCTTTCCCTCCTCGCTAAGCACATGGCGTCTCGAATCTTCCACCTCCCTTCCTTGTAGAAGTATGCCAGCCGTCAGACAAAGCTGAATTCAAACCTATGTGACTGTTGCAACACGCATAAGAAGAAAAAATAAAATGTCCTTGCGGTTAAAAGCTTCGGTGCCGCTGAAAAATCTCTCAACCAGTGCCATCAAAATGGAGCCGCACTGCAAACCTGGCTGTAGTCTTTTCGACAATTATGTATTTAGAAAAAAAAAGGCTTTTAGATATGGTTCTAGGTGCAAGAAATAAGATACGGACAACAGAATAAAACGCTGTAGCAACTGTACCATGTACCAACTAGCTCGACAGTAGAAGTTACTAAAATAGAAAAAAAATATGTGCGAAGGGCCACGAGCTGTAGGCATCGGTTTAATCGAACCTCTCAAATACTGATGTTTGCCAAGAACGCTATTCTTGTTTAGGACCATCTGCAAGTATATAGACCCCAACGACTAAGTTGCACACGTTTTCACTGCTAAATGACTCTCTCTATGTAAACTTGCGCGCATATACAAGTCTAAGTAGATGAGCCTATACTTGCATCTCTCCCTCATCGACATGCAGCCGCTGCGACGGAGCACCGAACCCCCGACCTTGTATTCAACAGCTGAACGCCATAGTCGCCGAATCGCCGAGGCGGGTGGCGCGGGTACTCATGGCGTATTCGATTTGTCGCCTCAGAGCACTCCGGAGACGTTCCAAGCGTTACCTTATATGAAGCAGCCACTTTGTGTTTGCACGAGCATGTGACGGGATATACGATGGTGACAATGAACGCTAATAAACCCTGCTTATTATCTCGTGGTACGACTTTACAAACCGCATCACGTGACCACGGTAGCACTGTCGAAGCACCGTCAAAGTACACCGTGTGTATAGCAACACCCGAGAATGCATCTGGGGCATGTTAATTAGCTGTAGTGTGAAAACTTGCATTTTTGTTTCTAAACTCAGCTTCTTTCTTATATTGCCATCCTTGGGCAATTGTTTTCTTTTTTCTTCCTTTTTTTCAATTACCTGTTCTGCCTAAATGCGCACTCATATACATGTATACTGTATAGCCCAACTGCCACGCACTCAAATGAGAGTAGCAGTTCTGTAAATAAATAAATAAAAAAAATCTGCGGCATCTTATCAACGGCTTCGTGGAAGACAGTCTTCGCAGCGTATCAACCGCAACACTGTACTCCCTCTTATCCTTCGTGTTCAACTGAAATAAATAAATATTCGGTGCTTGAGAAAAGAAAAAAGAAGAAAAAGAAAATGAGTAATATATGATTGGATTATTAAACTATAGCATTGTTTGTTCTTCGGTCGCGCGCGTATATGTATGCGGAGCGCTCACACGAGAACGATATACACGCCGAGCCCCTGTAGCAATCCAGCGGTTAACTCGAATCATCCGTATATCCGCTCGCGCGAGCGTGTTGTACAGGCAGCTGATTTGCAAGCGTAATCCGAAAAGCCGGCAACTTCATAGCGGCGGCTCCGTCGCGTAACCCCCCGCGAGCGTTCGTTCAATTGGATTGCGGAGCGGGTGTGCGTAACAGGTTGAACACACACACGCCAACTGCATAATGGGATCTGTGGGGAAGTGGGGATGAGAATAACAGTTTCGCAACGCTCGAGTCCCGCGGATTGACTGCGGTCGACGAAGCTTATAGAAAAGAGCTTTGATGAGTTAGCAAAGAAAAAGAAAAAAAGTCTGTAAAAGAAGAATTGGGTGCTACAGAATCACGGAGTGAACGAATTGCAGGTTTCGTGGACGCGGCGCCTCCACCGAGAGATGTTACAGGAAGGAAGGCTAATCAATTACAAGCATATTGAATGGTAATTGAATTGCATTTCAACAGAAAGTCTAGTGAGGTCAACGAAAATTTAGTGGAGACACAGAAACAGAATTACATGGCAGGTTTTGTAAAGGTTAATTGAAAGGCGGATGTACCTAAACTGGGGTTTTAGCCAAGACACCACCTATGCCCAATCTACCTCGTCGTCTTCGTAACCACAATGTCGTGTCCTCTTGCGAAACACTGAATGCCACAGCGACGACATGACGTCGTAATATTACGAGATCTTCCATACTGTGTCGCGGCGAACGGGGCCGCCTCCGCATGTGGTGACATGTGTAGCCCAGTGTCTGCAACAGAGTAGAGTTTGGTACCACAATCATGACCTCGGACCAGCGGGGACCAGGTTGCCGATGAACCCCTGGTGGTTAGAATTATTCTGTATACCTCTCCTTTCTTGGTCTGCAAAGCATGCGGTGAAACGTACTGATGCTCAGGTTCACAGTTATTGGACCTGCATTTTTATGCAGTGCTTATCAGAGCTAAATGGAACACTAATGCATTTCGCCACGGATATTTACTGCGCGTATTCACTGAAATGGATGCTATAAGATGGTGGGTTTTTGCTAAATTGAGTGTGGCTTCACTACTACTCGGCGTCAATTCGGCGCAGTCGGGATACGCGATCTAAAGTGAACAAAAGTTCAATTACTAAAGCTACGTTAATTAGCTGACATGTTACCGCAATTAGTCGTTAAGATATCGTTCACCTGTTTAAAGTAGTCGAGCTGATACGAAAGGATTGCGCTATCAGCTATATCGGAGATGTTTAACGAGTCTGTTCTCGAAAATGAAATCTCCTGGTACAACATATAACAGGTTGGGTTTATATGACCTTTTCTTTCCTTGTGAGCGTAGCTACATAGGCGTTTGCCTCCTTATTTGCTTTGTATATGACTGCAGTAGCGAGGAGAACCTCCAACACGTTCTGTTTGGCTGTCCTCGCTACAAGTGACAGAAGCGAGGCCTCGCAATCGCAGTATAGCGCGCTTTGATTAAAAACCGCTCAGAGAAGAAATCATTCTGGAATGCCGATCTCACAAGCCGTTGCAGCTGTGGGCGACAAGGACACTGTTGCGGTTTTTAAGGTCAATAGAACCTGCATGCACAGGCGCCTCTGTAGCCTAAACTGGAGTTCGTAGTGCTACAGGTGTTGCCGTCGCGGTAATAGCAAACGGTGATGTTGACAGTGGTGGCCGTGATTGTCTATGATTTCTTTCTCTCTCACTTTTTCTTTCTCGACTTCCTTATCTCTGTACCTCTACTCCCCTCTCTCCACAGCGTAGGGTAGCAAACCGGATTTCCTCTTCTGGTTAATCACCCTGCCTTTCTCCTTTCTGCTCCCTTTCTCTCTTGACGTGGCTCTCTCTCTCTCGCTCTCTCGCTCTCTGGACGTGCACTTTGGTTTAGGCTAACACTTTTAGAAGTGGACGGTCTCACAATTCTGATCCGTGCCTCCACAGAAAACACCGAAACCTCTGTATAGCCCCGGCCCATGCTCTGTATGCCCGAGAATAGAAGGCCCGCAAGGGTGTTCGTGCGACGGATACACCATGAAACTGGGCCTTCCACCGAAACCGCGGGGCGCCCGCGCACGCTCACTAATTCAATTTAAAACACGAGCGAACGCGTATATAGCGTAGTGGAAGCGAAAGAAAATTTCCGCATCTGTGGGCTCTGTATGTTTGTTGCGTAAGATCCAAGCACAGTTTGGAACACACGGCGAATGATGTAAGCACGGCGCAAAAAACGAAAAAAAAAGGTGGAGTGAAGCCTACAACATGAGGACCCTATATAACGTGCTCGAGCGGCTCAAGTATAGACCGTATATAGACCTCCTGCTTTCCCGGCGCTTAATTTTCGAGCAAACAGCGCGGGCTATAGCTGCCGCTGCGGACGAGGAGGGGGATAATGACGCTTTTGGCAGAACGCGCGTGTGGATTTCTACCAAACGACGTGAAAAGCGTGCCAATGCTGCTCTTTTTAGCACCCGCACTTGGATTTGTGCCAAAACGCGTTTTAAGCATGAATACGACACTTTTGGTAGACGAGATTGCAGTTTTCTGCAAAACCACACGATATGCATGCAAATGAGCCCGTTACCCTTCATCGCGAGCGGCGACCTCATTTGCATTTGTGATGGGAGCGGAACGGGTCCACAGGGAACCTGTCTCTAGTAATCATTTACTCGCGGTATATACCCCGAAGCTTCCCGCCGCAAGCGTATTTCCCTTTTTTTTTTTTTGGTCACAGCGACAGGAGGTGAAAGTTTGAAAATAAGTTTGCAACGGCCTGTCCGTCATCGCAGGAACGCCATCGTGCCGTGTCCCCGTCCGGCCACCTGCTGATCAAAGCCTCAACATACGCACATACATGATGAATAAACACAATACTTTGCCGCCAACGCAATGCCCACCATCGCACCGCCGACCCCGCGGCCCTAAAGCCAATGGGAAATTTTGAGTCTGGCGCGCTCTAACTAGTGAGCTGTACCGCGTAATATATTTTTCCTCCTTTCCATTATATTTATAACAGTGCGCAATGTGAGATCGCACAGGTGACATCACCCCATAAACAACTGACACTCACAATGACAAACGCATTGAGAGAAAGAGAGAGAGGGCAGCAATGTTAACCAGTCGAGAGTACGGTTGGCTACCCTACGATGGGAGAGGGGAGAAAAGGAAGAGAGAGAAGGGAGAGAGGTACCAAGTATGCATACCTGTACCAACCACAGCGCCAAGCGTTTTACAGTTAACGCTCAGGGGCCACCGTAGAACCCGCTGTTCGTGCATGTTTCCAGGGAGTTCTTCAAGTATGATACTTTTTCGCTTGACAAGTATAAGCACTTCAGCAAGACGACGTACACACCTGCGCCGTCGAAAGTCACATTCATCATAAACATCATTTACGTGGACAGTCATTCGAAGAAACTGCATCTTTAAAGAGATAATCAGTCATGCCCTATATATATATATATATATATATATATATAGAGAGAGAGAGAGAGAGAGAGAAGAGAGAGAGAGAGAGAGACCAGCTGAGCTATATATGATGGAGCGCGCCATTTGCCCTCGGCAATTTGTGTCCGAGTGTAATGGAGCGCCACGCACGACTCTGGGAGTTGTGACGTTCGTGCCTG
>NC_091827.1:17340000-17391764 GCF_038994185.2 Dermacentor albipictus | reverse complement strand
ACGATTTCCGGGTGGGCGACGGCGTTGCAGGCTTGCTTGGCGCCAGGCATCCTGCTTCCGAGTCGCATCGGCGATGGTACGAGCATTTTGGTCCGGCTCCGTATAGGAGGCATGCACTGACGTCATCGTGGCCGCCATCTTGCTGTACAGCCAGCATGGTAAAAAAGCGCTTCATATCGATCCGCTTATCACCAGAAGCGCTGGGGAAGCTGTGAAACGTACAACAAAACGGTGTGCGGTGGCGTCACTTGAATACTTCCTATATAGTTTCTTGGGCAGCCAGTTGAGTTGCGACGAGCTCAGCTTCAGGAATGGGAGTGGCGGAGCTCGCCACGTGTGACGCGAACGTGCGAAGGCGTACGGCTTGACGCCGGCGTGTCTCTCGCCGGACCAAAGCGAGATTCGCCCGTCGACGGCGTTGCCTTTCTGCGCGGCGTAGTGCGGCAGTTAGTTGGTCTCATAGCAAGCGAAGCAGTAGGCGGCATGTAAGCACTGCTGATGCATGTTGAAGCTGCACTCCGTATAGGCCACGAGGCGGCACGGGCTAAATCGGACGCAAAAGACAATTAAACCACTTGCGGAAACTGCGTCGTCATCTCAGCAGAAGGCCTATACGCCGCTTACGCCAGGCTACGCAGCCTTGGAGCCTCCGCTGCCCTGAGACTTCTACCAAAGGGCTCAGTGTCGGCGCTCGTTAGTGCCGTGATGCGGTACTTCGCCTCACCGCTCCTAGATGGCGGCGCCATCCCGTTCGCGTTCGCGTCGACGTCACATCCATTACAGGAAGTTGATGATGGACCCCGGCATGGCAAAACTTCTTGCGAAGAAAAAGAAAAAGAAATTGTGCAGAAACCATCGGCGATGATAGTCTATGTAAGTGAATAGCCGAAAGCTAAGCTGTTCGCTTCAAGAAAGGAATCCCACGCATGACGGCGTACAATATATATATATATATATATATATATATATATATATATATATATATATATATATATATATATATATATATATGCAGTGAGGATATTCGACCTTCTTTCTATTCCCACTTTCCCTCACCCCCAGTGTAGGGTAGCGAACCGGACGGTCGTCTGGTTGACCTCCCGACCTTTCCTCTCTCTTTCTCTCTCTCCCCTGTTTGGAACTCCGGGTGCACCAGCTCTAAGCACACTATTAAAAAAAAACAGCTTGTTGTAGTCACTATAGTTCACGAGAGTTGCAATGTGGGCTTGTTGGTAACGCATCTTGAATAGAAGTATACGGTAGCGCGATTAAAAGAGAGGACAAAAGAAGACACACAGGGACACACGCAGCGCTTTGTGTGTCCCTGTTTTGTGTGTCCCTGTGTGTCTACTTTTGTCCTGTCTTTCTATCGCGATACCGTACACTCCTATTCAAGATAGTCACTATAGTTAGACGTCCCACTGTTTGCTAACACGTATAACTGAAGTTGGTAACGGTATGCAGTTAGTTATATTGCGGACTGACGTCACTCACTGATTACTGACAAGCGCTAGCATATTCCAGAATATAGGCCGGTACATGTGTTACATATGCTCAAAAAAACTTTGTATCGGGTGATGCTTACTGCGCATTGGACCATACCCGCCGCGGTGGCTTATAGAGGCTATGGTGCTGCGCTGCCGAAGCGCAAAGTTGCAGGATAAAATAGCGGCCGAGACGGCCGCATTTCGATGGAGGCGAAAGCGTATTCCCGCTAACGATTGAGGCGAACAAAGTGTATTCCCGCTAACGCTAGAGGTGATATTTGAACGCTGCTAATAAATATCACCGCTAGCGTTAGCGGGAATACGCTTTGTTCCCCAACCAGATTTTGTAGTTCAGCCGGTGCACTCAAGAGGGCGCGCGCAGTATTTTGCAAGTTTTCTAGCCAAGACCCATTAGCAACAGTGACTACCTGCTTCAGTCAGTACTGTGATTAAATCTACCGTTGCCAACTGCCGTTATATGCCAACCTAGTAAATATCGCGACAACTGCGTAGCAACTATAACGACTATATATATATATATATATATATATATATATATATATATATATATATATATATATATATATATATATATATATATAGAGAGAGAGAGAGAGAGAGAGAGAGAGAGAGAGAGAGTGAACAGCGGAGAAAACACGTCGTCACGTAGACGTGCGTTTTCAGCGTGTGTATAGGCGTTATGTGTATAGACTGCGGATGGCGGGGACAAATGGAGAGCAGTCTGCCGAGTTCCGGTCGCGCTGGCGAACTGACCGCTTGCCGTTCGCACTGACTCACGCCCGACGAGCGGCGCCGGCCGATAACAGCTGCTCGGCACAGTCGCCCTGGCTCACTTCCTGTCCCCCCGCACACACGGCACGTGCGACTCTCTCAATGCACTCCGGCAGCAACCGATATCTGCGCCGACGTCGCGCGCAAGACCGGGCCAAGGGTGTGCGTTTCAACCCTTGGCCAGCGGTCTGCACTCTTGAACAAAATCGCACCCTTTGGGTCGTATCTTGCCACACAACGATAATCGTCGTCTGTCGTGTCCGCATTTCCTTTTCTTTAACGCTGGGAGCCCGCTATTTGCAAGTCACGAATGGAATGCGCGTTATCAGCGTGACACAGCATTCTCGAAAGGAAAGTAGCCAGCACAGCGTTTTCAACAAAGGAAACGCAAACAGGACAGGTGACGATTGTCGTTGTGGGACAAATACACGCCTCAAAGGGTGTACATTTGTTTAAGAGTGTAAGAGTGTGGCACACTCTTAAAACAGTGGCTCCCTTTGGGGCGTATATTTGTCCCACAACGATAGTCGATGTGGGACACGAGAACAGACGACGAAGTGCCGCAAAGCGAGCAGAGAACTTGTCGTCTGTTCTCCAAATTTACGGACCTCTTGCGCTTTCGTACGTTTCCATGTAATCGTACAACCAAGCACAAATTCTGATCACTGAAGAAAGAAATGTTTTTGTGTATTGCCAAAGAAAAACAGCGCATTAAGCACTCTTTTAGTAGAGAATAAGCCATTGTGACAGATGGAACGGTGATAGCCAGGTGGGCCTTCGTTGGGTGCCCATGGCGCTGCGAGAACGATGCCAATCCGAACCCACCACATCTCCCGGCATTTCCATGCATGCAACGGCGGCGCATCGCCAGTTGTCTCTCTACGTCACACAGTGAGAAATTCTAAGCTCGCTATAGTGCGGAAACGTACGATCAGAGAGATCGTCTGCACTGACGTCATCATGGCCGCCATCTTGGGTGCACTATTGCACCGAGAAGCCTCGTGAACAAGAAACGTGACCGCACGACAGGCGCGTCTTACGTCGAGCGACAAATCGTTAACAGTGATAATCCGTTTGAAAACTGTCACCATTATTAAATAAGAGAGAAAAGAAGAAAGGAAATAAAGAAAGAAAACGTAGGCACGATAATATGGTCAACTGACGTCATTGTGGCCGCCATGTTCGGAAGCCATAGCACGGAGAGAAGCAGCGTCCGTGACGTCACGTGCAAACTAGCTATAGATACCTTGCCCTCTCAGTAGTGAGCGATAGAGAGTAGTAGAACCGGTGAGAGAGCTTATCATAACTTGGAACCCTGTCGCGGTCACCAATATAACGGCAACTCAACACATACCGCAACAACGAAACGTCGAATAGCGGATAGCATCCGCGCCTACCAATTGTTGCCATGTCGTGCATTCGAACAGCCACTTCGCCTCATTCCACTGATAGTGTTGTTCCTTTCAGCAGTGGCGCCGACAGTATAATTAGGGCACCACAACGGTAATACGGGGTTTCGTTGAAAATATGCAGCCTTGTGTCGAGAAGTCCGATATCCACACGAAGGTTGGCGGACGCCGTACCAACATCAGAGTGACGTCATCTGCGTGCCGCGCGGTTGGAGCGACAAATACGAAAAGAGAGACTGCGGTCCTCGATGATGTTCTCGCCGGGAAACTGCAGGCGTATACAGAGCAGCAGAAGAATCCGAGAGCAAATCCCAACGGTATAATCGCGTTCTCCACCAGCACCAATGCAACTATATATATACAGCCGGCGTCACACTACTCGAGACGTCGAATTTACCGTTTGCCTTCTCGACTCCAGTTTAATACGCCACTCGCAAGCCAAAGATCCTGCTCGCAGGCGCAGTGCATTCACAACGAAACGATATGTCCATGCCCTCTGCACTATCAACGACAAAAAAATTAAGAACGAAAGAAAATCTTAAACCCGAAGTGATAAGTCTTCTGAAAGCTATAGGAAGTGCAGGATTCGATAGCGATGAATTAAAAATCCGCGCTACGTATCGCACACGAATATGGCGCCCAACACACACACACACACACACACACACACACACACACACACACACACACACACACACACACACACACACACACACGTATATATATATATATATATATATATATATATATATATATATATATATATATATATATATATATATATATAATCTGCCTGCATGCTTGGAACAGAAATTGACAGACCGTACGTCGGCCACACTTCTAACCGCTGCGAATCGAACAATATACGGCGCAGCAGCGCTCACTGAGTTGACGCTACACGTCAGACGATAGGCGGCCACGGAGGAGGAGTTTCGTCCGAGGCGATTTCGCACATACAAAAAACAAGAAAAGAAAAAGAAATATCCGAGAACACTCGAAGCCACGCGAAAGTATCAGCCAGTAATGTGACAGCTACGACAAGAGGGAAGACAGTTCTGGGCGACGCCGCGAAAGATACACGGCGACACGAGGCAAAGAAAGAACAAAAACGGAACCGCGGGAAGAATGGGCAGAAAGACGTAAACAATATGAAGCATCCGCGAGACAGTTATGAAGTGTAGACACCGCCCTCGAAAAAAAAAAAGGAAAGATCGAAACGCAAAGCGAAAGAAAGAAAAGAACGAATCAAGCGGACGTCGAGAAAGGGTTGCCGAAGACAAGTCGAGTCCCGCTCGCACGTCGGAACGCTCTCATTATGAAGACGTATCGAACGATTGTCCCTCGGTTATGCACTATCGCTGGAGGGAACGCGGGCGCTCAAGAAATACGAAGCAAAATTGACGGCACTGAAAAATAATAACAGAAAAACAAAAAGGTGGAGCTGAAGAAGAATAAGTACGCACGGAGATCAATCGGAGCGAGTGATGTTGATGAAAAAGAGCCGCAGACAATGGAAATTGAAAGAGAGAGGAAGTGTGTGTGCGTCTGAGGGGCGGTTATAGACCCTTTCCCATTACCCTTTTCGCGAGGATGAAGACCGTGATCGGGAGGGTGCAAACGCCGTGGCTTTGAACGCCTGCTCGGAATTTTTTTGTACGTAACTCTGTTCGGTTTCTTGTCGCCGACGAGAACAAGCCGCGGTAGAAGGTCTGGTGATTGGGAGCGGCTTTACAGTATAACATGTGAAAGCCGCAATCACACCGAGCGTACACGCTGGCAGAATGCGAGTAAAACTCGCTCCGGGTTCGTCCTACGCAATACATCGAAACGCCTTTTTTTTTAATCGTTTTGTCGGGAAATGACCAACACAGTAACTCTAAATCGCAAAACGCTCGCACGGTGCCATTTAGATGCGACAAGTTTAGCTTTGGCTACACTAGCGCTAACGGGTCACTGACGTGAATAATTTGGAACGCTGGGTCTGTATAGATCGCGCCATTAGTGAATGGGTACACACTCACGTGCTCATTTATTCTTTGGAGCATATATGCAGCGCGTCAGTGGGTCACTTCTCTTTCACACACACACACACACACACACACACACACACACACACACACACACACACACACACACACACACACACACACACACACACACACACACACACACACACACACACACACACACACACACACACACACACACACACACACACACACACACACACACACACACACACACACACACACACACACTGTTAAGAATGGCCCCAGCTGCAGTGCAAGATTGCCACCCACTTACGACTATGACGGCAACATCTCGGCGCTGTTAAGAATGGCCAGCTGCAGTGCAAGATTGCCACCCACTTACGACTATGACGGCAACATCCCGGGAGCGTCGCCGCCAACTTCTAGCCACAGCGTGACTAAATCGACTTTGTGACGGAATGAGTTCGGCGGGCCAACTATTGTTCCCAAACTCCCCAACGCGCTACCCGGAACGGCTCCGAGTTCTACGGGGCCCCTCCGACGTCGGTTCCGGACCTTCGAACGTGTGTGCTTTTGTGCGTGTAGACCATCCTGCGAAGAGGCGGCTAGTTTGCGATCACCAAACGAACGTTCGCGTCGCCTTGTATCGCGGTAGGACCGAGTGTTTTAAAAACTGCTGTTGTGCGGATGCTCGACACACTTCTCTTAAGCAGTCATCTTGGACTGAGACTCTCTCTCAAGCAGTCATGTTAGACTGATATAAATACTGTAACTAAACCCATATTCCTCGTTCTCGATGAGAAGCAGTCCTTCCCTTCATCAACGTCCTCAGCGTGGATAAGTTGGACGACGGCATGGGCCAGCTACCTTCTAATTCATGCCCGACTGCAATCTTGACAACGGATCACGAGCGACGGGATTGAGCCCCCAATCCTGACAACACACACATACACACACGCACAGAGAGAGAGAGATGTAGAAATACGACCACTGTACTAACTCCATCTCGCTCCTGGGCGTCGCACACATCGCAAGGATACACTAGCGGGGCAACAAATTACGTAGAGATAAGCAAAACGGCATACGAAAGATATATATATATATATATATATATATATATATATATATATATATATATATATATATATATATGTATATCACGTGGTCTTCCTCATAACTTTCGATACTCGTGCTTCACCGTTACGTCTTTCGGTGCAATCTCGGACGCGAAGCGGCGGAGCGCACCATCAAAGGCTGCGCGAAACCTCTTGAATAACGCGACAAAAAAGACACTTATCAGCAATCGGCACCTTGCCGCCTTAAGTTATCGCACACTGAGCATTTAACAAACGACCACGCTTCATTAAGCACAGCTTTCCGTACGTGAATGCGCTCTATCAAACCCATTCCCAGTATTCTGTGCGCGCGCTGAATAAAGTTTCGCACTGCGCGCACTCGATAACGAACGCCCCTGTCCGAATGCCGGACGGTGAAGCGAAAAAGCAAGAAAAAAAAGAAGCAAACTGGCAATATTTAAATTACCGTAGCGTGAGTAACGAAAGCGATGCTCATTAACGAGTCTTCTCTTTCGAGACTCGTATCACGTGTCGTCAGGTTGAAGCGACGACTGTTCTTGAAACACAAGCGCGCGCACAAACACACGTACGACGTGTAACGCGAGAAGAACAGGTAAAAAAAAATATGGCGCAGGGACTCGCTGGAAGCCGCAACATTATGCTTATCGCGCGCTGAGAAATGTACTGCGGGGCTTTCCTTCTCGCTTAAAGAAAAAGAGAGAAAGAAAGTACGGGCTCGGAAACGATACACGTTTCAAAGCGAAGGAACACGTTTAGTAACAAATATAGGAAGTAGCAAGTGCATTTGCACACTTAAATGTCGTTCATATTAAGTTCAATCATTGCCCGAAAATTGGTGCTAATTTCTTCCGCTCACATAAATGGAACGGTCTTCCACATAAGATTACAAAAATATATGCATTATATTTCAGATTTCAAACTTTCTTGATATTCGCACAGATAACGAACATGCGGAACGATACGTCGTAGTGGAATAGTCCCTGTTATCTGGTACCGTGTTCCTCATACTAAGGCATATTATCTGAAATAAATCTCCGCCCCCCCCCCCCCATCCCATCTGTGATTGGTATACGGTCTATTAAATAAGTGGCACATCGTCCCACGTGCTTAAGCACAGATGCACACGATAGTTATGAAGCTAACGAAATTCACTTCTTTCGCGGTACTTGTGACAAGTCTATCCCTTTATCGGACCACGGACCAATTCTCCCATCACCAAGAAAAACTCTGCCTTTAACCTTAGGCGAAAAAACAAACAAACAGATTAAGGAACCTCTATTTTCAGCTCAAATAAGCTTTCTGTAGCAGACACACAAATTTTCTGTTGTTACGCTATTACTTCACAGTTATTGTTTAACGCTTACGGATAATATTCGTCTCGACGAACCCGGCCAACACTCGGGCATGAGTCACGAACACGAAGAAGTGGCAGTTGTAATTGCGAATGCGAGCTAATGAATCCCAGCGTCGAGCTGAGGAACAGATTAGCTGAGAAAAGAAAGCGGGGAAAAAATATGCGAAAAAAGAACACAGTGAACATCCGCCAAGGAGGAGCATCATCAAAATGAAGAGCGACGGAGCCAAGCCAGTGTATTGTGTTGAAGGCTCGCACGAAACGAGGCTGGGAAAGAAAAGACGGACAAAGGAGCGAAGAAAGGAACGGAGGGAGGGCAGAATCAGGAGTCGAAAATGAGCGAGGGGGAAACAAAAAAGTATATAATAATAATAAGAAGATCGCTTTATCGCCTTGTAAGTGGACGTGCGCTAGCTTCGAGGTTGGAGCGTAATTAATTCCGCATTGCATCGAAAATTGTTTCTCTCGGAACGGAACGATCCGATGGAGGGAGGGGTGAGATCGCAGAAAAAAAGAAAGAAAGATGAAAGGCAAAATAAAAAACGAAATAAAGGAAAAGAAAATAAGACGAAAAGAATAATCGCCGGAACAAAAGAGAGACCTCTCCTTTTACTCCTGCATTGCTATTTTTTTCAAACCTTTTTTTTTTGTCACCGTTCGGGTTCTTGTTCTTCTCTTTCGTGGTCCCGAATTCACGCTAATTACTGCTCACGCATGCATGCATCTACATACGCGACGGGCGTCGCGCACCACTTTCCTCCTCTCTCGCTCGATTCCACTCTCAACGTCTTCATTTCGGATATCAACCGTGTTTCGCAAGCCTCATCGTTGTTCGCTGTGTACATTGCACGCCTCATCGCCAGTGCGAGTAACGGGGCACGCACTCGTCGCGTGAACACGAAGTATTGTAGCTCTTTGAGGCGTACACTGTAAAATAATTTACACCCTTTTTCACTTTTAAAGGTGTAAATTATTTTACAGTGTACTGTGCTGTCGCACGAGGCCTCTGGGGCAGCCGAAGATTGAGATGCTGAGATGCTGGAGAACAGAGGCGTAGCCAAAAAAAAAAAGAAAAAGAAAGATTCGGGGGGCGGGATGGGCGGCGGGGGGGGGGGGGGGGGTTTGGGGGAGGGTAGAAAGTTGACCGAGAATGGAGAGGGAGAGGGTGAGGTGGAATGGCGGGTTAGGCCAGCGCTTCCTAGGTAGCAGGCCTGTGCACTCTGCTTTTTTGACATCCAGCTACTTGGACCAAAATTTCAATTGCCAAGCCCGGCAAGACGAAAGCGGTGAGGTCGAAATCACCGAGGCTCACTCAGGAAGCGTGCCCATGAGATGGTGTGGCAGTCGGTCAAGGTAGCATAACCTCACGGATCGAAGTGCACCGGCCTTGTGCTATCTAGGAGGCGTTGGCTTTGCATACCATATGCTAACACAGGAATAACACGTGCGCGGTGTGCCACCTGCCTTCGCCACTGCTAGAGAAGGGCAGCACTCCTCATATTGCGCCACCATCACCCTCGCCTCCCCCCCCCCCCCCCCTGCACCGTAAAAATAATTGAGAACCTTCATAGTGAATAAGCCCGTATGAAAATCGGTATACACCCTCACACACTTACACTCCTTGTGGGTGAAAAATGTGTGAAGGAGCGAGTGAAACTGCTTTTCGAAATTCCAATAACGGCATCATCATCATCTCTCAATAGCTCTGTGGTGCCTGATGCGTTAACTCTTTGCTGTATTGACAGCAGTAGTTTCAGTACCCCAGTAATTAGTCTCTTACAAGCACGTCATGACGTTTGAATGCCCCGTTTCGAAGATTACTGGAAATGCCGATATGCAAATACGTTTGTGACTATCTCAGATTCCCAAACTGCGAATGACCACCGTTATCTATACCAATCAAAAATTAAATAAATCCCAGTTTCGCCCCAAAGGCGAAGCATCGATTGCGATAGGAACTTCGTGGACCGCTAGCTATACGAATTAAGGACAGTAGTTTTATCGGCCGAAGAAAGTTGTGTAAACATAGGCCCACTGACTAAATTAACAAGCACGGTGCCATGCGCGCACAGGCAAACACGAGGAGATCTCACTCGATGACCCTGGAAACTCGCTGTCAAAACGCTGCAGTGAGGAAACGCAGCAGCAGCAGCAGCGAGCAAATTGACCTTCGTGCAGCCGCTGGCATCAACGCGAACAAAGTCGCGAAAATCACGGCGTCGCGCGGACTCTATCCGTCGTCGCAGATGGCTTTCAAGATACAGCCGCCCGGGCCGCCGGCAGTAGAACCTCGCCCCCTTCCGAAGCCTTGCGCGCGACGGAAGGCGGCGCAGCATGGTGTCACGCGCGCACAGGCAAACATGAGCAGGTCTAACTCGATGACCGCGGAAACTCGCCGTCAAAACGCGGCAGCAGCAGCAGCAGCAGCAGCAGCAGCAGCGAGCGAATTGACCTTCGTGCAGCCGCTGGCATCAACGCGAACTAAGTCGCAAAAATCACAGCATAGCGCGGACTTTATCCATCGCAGTTGGCTTTCAAGATACAGCCGCCCGGGCCGCCCGCAGTAGAACCCTTCTCCCACCCCTCCCCGAAGCTTTGCGCGCGACGGAAGGCGGCGCGCTTCCTCCCCGCTTTCGTCCGTTCCGTGCTCGAGATTGAGCCGCCATTGCAGGCTAACCCTCGCACGCTCTCACTCGCACACACAGCATGAGGCGCGCGGCGACGATCTTAGAGAGTTTTAGCCCAGCGGTTTACGGCCAGCGGAGCGGAGCGGGCGAGCGGAGACGCGACTGCGCATGCGCACCACGCTGAGGCGGCCAGCGGTTTTACGGAGCAGCGTTTACGCCCGCTGGAAAGCACTCCCCAGCGGAGCGTATACGCAGCGCGCGAGCGTGCGTAAGGGCGCGCGGGCGTGTATGGGAAATGCAAGACGGCAGC
This sequence comes from Dermacentor albipictus, assembly GCF_038994185.2. NCBI lineage: Eukaryota > Metazoa > Arthropoda > Arachnida > Ixodida > Ixodidae > Dermacentor > Dermacentor albipictus. Next base: position 17,380,697 of record NC_091827.1, on the reverse strand, counting down.
CGCGAACATGAACGCTGGCAGTTCTGCATCGAAGACGGCGACTACCGCGCTGACCCGTACATTAGTACTCAGTACATTATTAACAAATAATGCACTGAGAACATGTAATATATCTTTATTCAACATTTCTTGCATAATAAAAGCAAGCGTAATTCAATTTCATTTCTCAGTAATTCCTATTCGAACCACTAGGTGGGGCAGCAGAGCTCCCCGCTCTTTACCCCGCTCGAGCGGGTGATCCGCTGGGCTAAAATTCTTTTTTCGCGCGCCGCTCCGCTGGCGCAACGGTGGAGACCGCTCCGCTCCGCTGGCCGTAAACCCGCTGGGCTAAACTCTCTCTTATCGCCCTTGGACTTCATACGGAACCTCATGGAGAGGGCGACGCCGACGGTAAAAGATGCGCCTGGAATGTCCGTATAACTGCTATCTCAATAATAATAACAAGAAACGAACCTCATGACTCATAGACGTTATAAGAAAAATGAGCATTTGATCGCAAGGAAGCACGAGTGCTCTATAATAAATCGGAACCTAGATAATCATGTTGGAAATAGGGTTACGGGAGATATAGTTCTGTTTCGCCATGCGTGTCACGTCGTTTGTCAGAAAAGAAAGACTGCCACGCATGTATCGTAGCTATATAGACTACCCGTTATATATATATATATATATATATATATATATATATATATATATATATAGTGCTACTGACGGTGGTCTACTCGGCACAAAAAAAGAGACCGTCACAAAGTCACCGTCAGTTGCACTTCGCTCCTCAAAGCGGCAGGACGTCTGTCCAGTGAGCGTCTGATCACTTTGCAAATGCTCTCGCATTTACTGCTGAATTACGACTGAATTTAAAAAAAGATAATTGTTTCTATTAAACTTAAGAAACAACTGCAGCGCCACGCCAAGCCGTTCCCAAATTGTTCTTTAATAAATCGCTCCATCTTTTTTCTAAAAGAAAAAAAATTAATAAGGAAAATTTATAGCGCACACGGGGCGTCAACCGGTTGCTCGCCCACAGCGGGAAGCCTTCCTTCTCTGGCGCCCGCGCTATATAGCTGTTGGCTACATTTATTACGATTATTATTTTCTTCTTTTAATGCATTTCCTCAATATCGTTGTTTTATTTTGTTTTAAATCTCGCAGCTCCGCAGGCGGCACACCTGCGGAGAAGCGGGCCCGCGGCAATTGGCGAGGTCGTTATTGCGAACCGGGCGCTTCGCATCTACGCACGAAGGCACCGCACATTCGCTGTATGTCGCGCGCACATGCCTTTCGCTCGGTGCTGAACACATGCGTCATTGTGGCGCTCTTAAAACTCAACTAGATGAACAGCTAGAGAAAGACACACACACACAAACACGCACACACACACACACGCACACACGCACGCACGCACGCACACACACACAAAAGAAAACACAGAGCGAAACGGACAGAGAGATAACGGCGGTACGAAAAAGCCTGTTGTGTGCAGCTCGAGCCAACTGTTGGATGCCGTGGACCAAAGCTGATGTCGCCATGTCGAGAGGATATGAAATATCTGCGGGAAAAAAAAAAAAATGTAGGCCGGTCCCAAGTGTTGGAAAAGGATGATACCGCATTTTCAGGAACATTGTCTGCACTCTCCGCGTATATAGTCCGCGCAGGGACAAATTTGGGCTTAACGCAAAAATAAAGAGGGTTGTTTCTAAGGGAGTCCACACCCACCGTATACAACAGTGCAGGGACAATATTTTGGAATAAAAGCGATTTTTAAATGATTGTTTGACAACAACCATGCAGTCGGTAAGCAGAAAAAAGAATTATTAAAAAAAATCCAGATTCCTGGTCTTTTATTAGACCACGATATATGTTAGGCGTCATTAGGTGATCTCGCTATATGATTTACCGCGGGAAATGTTCCGGCACAGTCGGGCCTTGCTTTTTTATTCAAGCGTGCCGGCGACGTAAAAAAAAATAAAAAAATAATTAAATTAAATCACGTGGAGTCCGAACCTTGAATCCACACCGCGAGTTATACCTCAGCTTTTCAACAACATGTTTGGGTAGGTAGGGTTAAATGGGGTCAAGCTGAAGAGGTTGGAATCTACGCTTAGGACTACCCCAGTTCGCGTGGCGTGGTAATTGAAATTGACGGCTTGATTTTTTCAAGGTCATTAACTGGTCGTTGTGCAGGCATCGTCAAAAGTCACAACGGATGATCGCCCATAGGTTTGTAGCATATGTAGCTGTTGCATTTGCCGGACACACTGTCACGCTGTAGCGAAGAACCAGGCAGTTGCCAAAACTTGCGAGTCACGAATCTATAACGCTTTACTTGGGCGACCAAGCGGCCGGAAAGACAACAGACAGAGCACAAGGACAGCGGCGGGCACAGTTGTCGGTCATCGAAAATCCCATCCCACGGGGCCAGCTATACTTTTTTTCACTTGTATAGCAGAACTTTCCAGAATGATAGCTTGCGATCGCTTACGTACGGGAAGAAACAACACGATTGGTATGATGCGCTGAATTTGGTTAGATAACACTCTCTCGCCGCAAAATGCGCGGCAACATTCCAAGAGGAGGAGGTGGATGAAAAGGAAGGAAAGAAAGGTAGGGAGGTCAACCAGATGCACGTCCGGTTGGCTACCCTACACAGGGGAAGGGGTTTAGGAGAAGAAAAAAAGAAAAGAGAGGGTGGAAGAAGGTACCATCGGTGTGAGTACGTGCGGGTGTTCATACCTTAACGCCTATAATCGTTCATCGAGGCCAGTCGCTTTCATGAAACGTAGCACGAAGGCGGTCGCTTTGTGAGCCAGAATATTCGGAAGTCGTTGCATTTGCTGACGCGAAATCGAAGCGTGTACTATACTAAAAACTGTTTCGCCCGCCAGACAGGCTGTATTTCACGGCGCTGCTGCTGCTGGCACGCGAAGTTCCAGCGCCGGTGGCCTATAGCCGAGAATACACGGTAATAAGAAAGAAAAAAAGAGGGGGGGGGGAGGGGAGGTAGGACAGGCCAGTTCTGCGTGCGAACCAGGCATGCCATGCACGAAACGAAGCCGAGGCGAGACGGGGAGGAGGAGGAGAGATGGTGACATGATGTTGGAAGTATGACACAGGAAAAGAGAGCTATAGCTCCGAGCACAACTGCGCAGTACATGCATGGCCTGCGCGCCAAGCGTTGCTCCCACGCAGTTAGATTTTTTTTTTTTCGCTGCATCGGCGCCGTACGTCGCGGCGCTGCGCAGCTCAGAGCGAGGACAGCGGTTCGATATCCGGATGTTCCTTGCAAATGCTTTCAGGACGGTGTATAGTGTGGAAAGTTGAAAAAAAAAAGAAAATGCAAGTCCAACCTAGGCGATGGAATCTGAGGAAGCGAAGCTTTTGTGAATCGGTTACAGAAATGTCGTGCAACTTATTATATTCTGCGCAAAGTTTGCTCCCCACAGCGATTAGCTCTACCTATCTGCCAGCGAAGGCGGCAGGACGCGGAGACCCCCCCCCCCCACCACGTGACCCACGTGACCACGCATTATGCTGTCTCCGGGATTAGTGAAGGGGCCCACTGTTAGCAAACTGTTACTGTGCAAGTTACAACGCAAAAAACTAGAGAGCGTCGTTATGCAAGTCGGTAAATTTGAGAACTTCCGTACAAAGATTGTTTTCCAATGCTGACGACAAACTGTTAAAGTGCGTTCCGCTTTCTTTATAGGGGCAGAAGTGCATAGAGGTGTTGGGGGGGCAGTGGGGGTAGGCAGCTATTTAACATTTATAGACGTTTTTATATTCGCTTGATGGACGCCGCCATTTTGGGCTGTTACACAAACAATTCCTATGTTTTATTAGAAGTAAAGTGACGTAACATGGTCATGAAACGCTGAACGCATTCTCAAGCTTGCAAACAGACTGTGCACCTCAGTGTACGTTACTACACTAACGTACACTGTGCCTTTAAAGACAGAAAACAGCAGCGTTAACAGTCCAAAATGGCGGCACCTAAACGCTTCCGTAAAATATTATATAAACTAAGAAGGACGAAGCCAGTCAAAACGGTCACTCAGCTTATCTCGAAATGCCGACTCGACATTTCCGCTCGCTCCATTCGCAACTGTTATTGCAGAGAAGACACAGGAGTAGGTCAGTTCCTACACCGGAAGGTCAGAAGAGGCTTGCGCCAGCCTAAGTGCTCGAAATATCAAAGGGAGCGGAAGCAGATTCGCACTCCAGCCAATCGTGGGCGTCTCGGGCGACCGCAGGACACCGTCTGTCGCGGCCCTGCAGCTGTTGTGGCGAATGCAGTTTCATTGGTTGTGCAAACCGGCCGGACGTTAATGTCAGGTCTCGATATTTCCGAGACAATTGTTTCCGACCAGGGGATACGCCGAGATTGAGGCGGAGATAGATGGTAAACGCACGGCGTACAAGCACACGTATAGACAAGAGCGTGCGAGCATACGTAGAAAACGCGTCAACACGTCAAAGTCAGACGGTCATCCTCACAGATCAAGTTGCGAAACACTTGCACGAACACAGGCATGCGTGCGCTCAAACGGAAACACGCACAGAAAAATTAAAGGATCCCCGAAACCACCACAAGATCTAGCCTTGTCCGTGCAGGAAAACGACAAGAAAGGCAAGCTGCCGACTCTGATAAAGCACATAGTGCGATTTTCAGCTTTTTTTTTTTTCTGGCCCTGTCGCGATATTATAGTTTCCACAGCCTTTTAGATGCCATTTTGCTGCTTAAAATCTACCTTTCTTTCTTCGTTACTCTCCCTCCCTCTCTCTGTCTCTCTCTCTCCCCTCTCTACTAGAAAATTTACAATGCAGTTAATACGGTGTTCAGCACATAAATCACTTCACTCAAAAAAATAATTGTTAGCTCTGTGCACATACGGCGCATCGTTCACAATGGCTATAGTAACGTTACATTTTTCAATCTTCCAAGTACCGACCTTCACTGAGCTACCACTGGGCGAGTACGCAGTTCTTTGCGAGTTACCATGGCAACGCGCGAACGCGCGTAGGATAGTCACTCTTCGTATATAGATGTCGACAGAACTCATGATCCTGTCGAGGACGCCACATGCGGATGCTCGCAAGGCGGCGTATTTTGTAGCGCATGCGCATGTCGTTGCGGACGGCCACTCGGCATTTTTTTGTTGCTGGCGCAGGTGAAACATCACGTGACTGCGCAGCCTGCGTAGTTGATAACCGGGTGGGGGGGTTTGGTGTGCAAACCAGAGCGATTCGTCGAGAAATGATTCGATTGCCTGGTACACCAATGGCCAACGCCCGTGTCGTTCCAAGCGGCCGTGGTAACGTGAAGTCACGCTATTTTCGAAACCAGCATGCTTCAATGAGTTGGCACTGAGTCAGGGCATAGCCTTTGCAACGACCACAGTTACCGTGGTAACGCGCGAGCGACCTGTGGGATAGCCGCCGTCTACGTCCGACGATCGAGGTCACCCGCGATCCTGTCGAGGACGCCACATGTGCGGTTGCCATGGCGTCTTGCTTCCCGGCCCACATTGAACATCATGAGACCTGTGCGGGCTACATAGCTGTTGCCGGTGTGCAGGGAGGACTAGAGCGAAGCGGCTGGAATAACGAAATCAAATATAAGACAAAGGGAATAGCCTCAACAGCACACGCACGCACGCACACACACACACACACACACACACACACACACACACACACACACACACACACACACACACACACACACGCACACACACGAGCGCCCGCACGCACGCACGCACGCACGCACGCAGGGCCACATTTACACCAAGTAGCCACGCTGCTTGTCGCTTCACGAATGAACGAGCTCACATAGCATGCCGCCGGCGACACATGTGGAGAGATATCGCGCTGCTCGTTTCCCGTACCGAAACCGAGCTAAAAAATAAAGCAATGAAAAAGCAGAGCGCGAGTGCATTTGAAAGCGCGAAATAAATAAAGCTCGGGAACTGCCATTGCGCGCAATGAATACGTGGAGATGAAACCGCGCGCACAGCGAGCAGCACTGCAGAAGCAGGAACGCCCGCTCCGATAGATTAACAACCAGACGCGAGCACATATACGCACATTACCCCGTATACGCACGTGAATCAAAGCGAAGACATAAATAGCGAAAACAGCGGAGCGACAATAAAGAAAAGAAAAAGAAGGAAAACGCTGGAGGTTTCGAAGATAACGAGAGAAAGAGCTCCGCAACAGGGCTGCAGTGTCCGTATAACGGCTCGGGTCACAGCTGGTGTACTTGCGACTACGGCCTGGTTTTTGATGTTTTAAAACCGGTCAGTACTCTTTTTTTTGTATTTAGTCTATACCCCGATAGTACAAGGCGACAAGTGTGAATCGCTGTTAGCGACGACGTCATCAAAGCGGTTGAGGAAAAGAAACGCCGGGATTGCGCGGTCGCACATCCTTATGCCGGAGAAAGTTCTCGTTCACTTATCTATCGGAGTCGCATGTCTTTACAGAAATGTATTCAACGAGTCTATAGAACGTTCAAAGAAGTTTCTTTGTGATCAGTGCATTGTCTGCAGGCAGCGTCTGGACTTACGGCTTAGCTTCCAATTTTATCGATTAGTAGACAGAGGCTTTGCGTACGTAGAGCTTCTACGTGTCAGCAGTGCGCATGCGTACAACGTAGCGGGCGCGCGCGCCTCTCACGGACGTACGTGAGATTCAATTCTTTGCGTGCGTTTCTTGCGCACGTAGACAGCTTCGCGTGGGAGTTCCGCGAGATCACGAACAAGCGATAGCGGGCCGCGCGCGCGCAGACGGCTCGCATTGAAACACAGCGACAGGAGCGAATTGGCTACCGCCGTGTTCACATTTCCCGATAGATGGGGCTACGGGGTCTCTATTGGCGTGCGTCGCGTACGTGTAGCTAAAAGCGTTTCAGATGGCGTGCACGTAAGGTATGCGTAGGCTTTTCACGTTTGCTTACATGAAGCCTCTACGTACGTGTAACTAAAACTGTCTAGTATCTGCGTATACTAGAAGGAACTTGGTACGAGGCAATTGATATGATTCTCATTAGCAGCTGCCTGCCCGTAGTGCCTAAACACTTCAAAATATGGCGTTGGCATCTTTATGACAGAAGGAAACTAAGGATATCACGTTCTCTTATTGACTGGGCATTATAAACCCCGACAGTATTATATTAGACACTCTATAGAAATCTTACAGACGTTTTTGTGTGAAAACTGCCACTTTGCATGTATTCACGGGCTTCTTTCACGCTCGGAAAAACCCCTTTATGTAGTACGTATCGAGTAATCGAAAGTTGTATCGGGAGTTTTTCACGTTGCTGTACAATTTTCTAATTGACACTGCTAATCTAACTATAATATTTGAAAAACTAATTAATTAATCAAGACTAATTTGTATTTAGGCGGAATACAAGAAACAATCCGAGTATCTCAAGCGACGGCAAGCAACATTACCCTGGTCCTGTTCAGCTAGGTGGCATTTGCATGTTTTTAAAACTTGGTGCATGATAGTTGGGACAACCTGTGTACTACATACAGACGGCACCCATTTTATATGCTGTCTACGTGAAGCCTATATAAACTTTGCATGAACGGTACATTTCTTTCATAGTTATCTGTATGAAATATCTCAACTTGGTATTAAGGGCACAGACATCGCCTTGTGATGCAAACCCAAGCCAGAAATACCCCACAATTTCATAATCGTTATCGGCCTCTTTGATGCCCTGCTTTATGGGCACTATTTCACGAAGGCGGGAGTGGAGGTGGCGGGGGGGCTGGAAATGCGTATTTTCTTCGGCTGTTGGCTCGAACAATGCATGCACGAGGTGCCAGCAGATACAGCTGTGCCACACGGCGACTATTCTCTTTTTCCCTCATCTTTCGGACTCCTTTTCTCCCTTCCCCAATGCAGGGTAGTGAACTGGAGATATCCTCTGGGTTAGCCTCCATGCTTCAGTGTTTTACTCAATGTCCCTTCTTTGCTTTTATCTCTCTTTCTCATTCTTCTCTTTCTTCTCTTAATCTTTCCCTCCCCTTTCCCCCTTCCCCCAGTGTAGTGTAGCCAACCGGGCTCAGTCCTAGTTAACCTCCCTGCCTTTCATTTATCATCTCTCTCTCTCTGTCTCTCTCTCCTTGCATATATACATGCATGCGCTACACTTGGCAAGCAAATTCTACAGCGGACATGTCGCAAGAATTCGGAGGAGCGTGCCAGCGCGAAACCGAAGCCCGTGCAACGGAGCAGCAAATCAATAAGCGACATGTCAGAAGAAAGTCAATCGAGAAAAAAAACACGAACACAGCACGGCGGAATGGGCACCTCCGAAAGCTAAACTAAAGAAAGAAAGAAAGAAAGAAAGAAAGAAAGAAAGAAAGAAAGAAAGAAAGAAAGAAAGAAAGAAAGAAAGAAAGAAAGCGACAACAGTACCTTAACCCTTCGCGAACAACGGCGAATACATTACACGGGTCTTGGTCCACGATAAGGAGGCTCCACCATTGTTCGGCAGAGCTCCGAAGGTCTCGCAAATTAGACGACGAGCGGTTTTCCGAGCCGCTCCGAGCGCTCCATTTCGTCACCGCGTTCGCTCGAGATGTGTCGCGCGCAAGTGCGACGGCATCTTGGCATCTTCGGGGAGAAGGTGTAACGACTTCTGAGCGACGCGACGATAGTTTTCGTGACGTCACCGACGCGACAGAGGGCGCGGGTGCCGTTCGTGGCGCGTGCAATGGGCACGCCTCACTGCGAGAGCCGTGGCTTCTTTACGACGACTCGCGAACGTATATCGTAGCGCGACCTGAACTCAAATGAAGGTGTTTCGCGTCCCGAAATTACGGGCCATACCTCTGGGCTGTAAATTGGCAACTGCGTAGCGAGTATTAGCGACGTATATTTGTCGTCGTAACGAGCGGTGGTATGGACATCAAGCCGCGTTGTAACCACGCCTGTAAACAAGGGCGAAATGCCAACCGCGGCGTTGGGGAGAGAGAGAGAGAGAGAGAGAGAGAGAGAGAGAGAGAGAGAGAGAGAGAGAGGGGAGGCAGGGAAGTCAACCAGACGAGCGTTCGGTTTGCTAGCCTACACTGGTGGTGAGGGAAAAGGGAAATAGAAAGAAGAAGGAAGCACCGTGACACCAAAGTGGAGTTCCATAGCTGGTCATCTGCGTTTATGACATATGGGACGACGAAAGAGCCAGTGGTCCTTGCACGAATAAGAGGCTACGGGTGAGCTATGGGGCTTACTCGAAACTTGCAAGCACTGGATTAAGAGCATCCAGCAGTTGCACTGCACTTCGCACTGACGGAGTGTGCAACTTCCTGAAAAGTACGCGAAGGGTATTTATGAGGGACGGAAGCATCACAACCACTTGCCGGTCTTCTTAGGGCAATTTGTCGAGAGTCAGCGCTGTGGACTCTACCGCGGGGCGCTGTATACTTTGATGTGACTGTCGTTCCGGCTGTGGCTCTGGCATTGTAGCGAATAAGTCGAGTAATCAAGCGTGCTGTTAAAGTGAGTTTATGAATGAGATAGCAAAAAACAACAAGAACAACAACAACAACAAAACACATGCGTTGGTCGAGTGCCCATTTGGGCTGGTTGGTTCATGATTACGAACAGAAAACAGCGCTAAACAACATGACGAAAAGAGGGACGCAGACCACAGCGCTGGTGCTTTTTGGCGATAAGTCACTTTATCGCCACCAAGAGAGAAAATGAAGGTTGCTCATATTTCAGAGAAATACTAAGATAAGAAATGCCGGTACATCTTTTAGGTGGTGAGAATAGCATTGAATGTATGTATATGTCCAACGCGCATGTGTAGACACTGTGTGCCGTTTTCCCTCATGTGACGTTTTGTGTGACATTTTTCCCTCATGTGACATCTTTTAGAGCATAATTCCATCACGCACTGCTCTCTCTTTTGACAGCTCGTGCATCTCTATTGTGCCTTTAGTGCTTGTGACATTTATAATGCGAAATTGTGTAATGTCTCCTTTACTTTTCTTATTGTGCGGTACATTTATATGTAGCTTATCTCAAAACTAGTAGCCGCGGGACCATACGTTGGCACCAACATCTCCTCATTTATTCATGTCAATAAAAAGAAAGAAAGAGACACCGGTAGCTGTTAGCCTTGGTCAGAATGAGAGGGAAATAGTAGTTTGGCAGGTCCCGTCCAGCATAACGTCTACATGTAGCAAATAGCCGGTGGTCTGCCAAAGTAACGTTATTGGCGTAAAGAGGGAGGGAGACGCAGTCTTGGACGGCTGAGAGTAAGATGGTACGAAACAATTAAGAAATTCAATACGAAATTCGTAGGCTGACTCAATACAAGGGTAATTGGAGACGGCTTGGAGGGATACTTCCGTTAACCTGCAGCGTACATGAAATAGGTGAATGACGTCGCCAATTATGATGCAAGTGGTTGGTTTATTATTTATTATTAGGCATTAACGCAATTACAAAGGAAACGTAATACAGAAGGAGGTCCGAAAGTAAAAAGTGTCAGGGGGACTTCCTGTTATAACATGTACGAAAATGTAGAATATGCGATAAGCAACGACGGTAAAATCAGCGGGAAAGTACAATTCAACATATTACAAGTAATTAACCAAACATGTGGTAGTTGTAGATAACTCAGAAATGAACAAGACTAATTCTACATTGAAATAAACATGAAAGTACGAACATTACAGTAACTGAGTAGGAATATAATGATTATATAACACGAACAGTGCGCAAGCCAACACAGCAACAAAATGAATTTATAAACGGCTAATAATCTGCGAACATGAACCGAGAAAAATAATGAAACATAGCTACACAGTAATAAATGCGATATATATATATATATATATATATATATATATATATATATATATATATATATATATATATATATATATATATATATATATATCAGGTAACGTATGTTAGTCAGAACTGCTTTAGAATCCGCCAGAAACGGTAGCGAAGGGCATGATTTAATATTTGATGGCCGAGAATTCCAAACGAAACACCATAAACGAAGGCTGTCATGTTACTGTACTTAGTTTTGACTTTTCGAAGCAAGATATTATTGTTTTTCAGAAAACCGTGTGCTATTTGTATTGTACAGTTGCGTTGGGGGAAGTAACCCAGTTGTAATGTCACCGTTTATACTTTTAAACAATATAAGACCTAGTTTAAATTGAAATGTGCAGGTGCGAAAAATGGGTGCTGCTGGTGCGGTGTATGAACTATGGGTAATCATTCGGACCGCCCGGTTCTGAAGATGAATGAGGGATGTCAAGTGCGTGGGTTATGCGTTTCCGCACGATGAAACGCAGTAAGTAAGGTAACTGCTAATGAAAGCGTAGTAAAGTGATTTTAGAATATGTTGCTGAAAGCAGCGTCTTGTTCGAATGAGTACGCGCACGCCAAAAGCAATGCTTTTAGTGAAATAATTTACGCGAACGTTATACTCAAGTTGAGGTTCTCATGTAACACCTAGGAAAGTAATAAAATTAGACAGGGTAATGACGCAGTTATCGATGTATACGTATATAGTTCAGGGGTTATCGTAGGCGTTTTTTGGGACGAGTGAAATAACAGATAGGTGTTTTAACAGGGTTTACGTTTAGCAAGTTATTTTTACACCAAGAAACAAGATTCGTAACGTCGGCGTTTACCTTTTTTAGTAGATTGGTAATGTCTTTGTCACTAAGAAGAAATTAGGAAACGTGCCGAGAAACAATTGTCCGTGCACTAACGCATTGACTCTTTTAAGCACATCGGTTCTACAATGTGTTGCATATTACGTGTCACGCCTTCCTTTCTTTCTCTCCTTCTTTCTTTCCTTCACTGATTCATTCTCTCTCTCTTTCATACAATACGCGTCAGGTAATAGAGAACCTATAAGTTTTCCAAGTACACTAGCACACTACTAGTCCAGGAGCCCGAGCCATTAAAAAAGAGAGAAAAAAAGAACATCACAATGCCAGCCAACTTCTAACAAGTGCGCGAAACGCACGAAGCGAAAGAAGAGCCACCTGTTTTCCTTAGGCAATTACATTTTACGGCAGAGGTGGACGGCACCTGGGTCTGAAAGAAGAATGAAGACATCACTAAACGCCGGAAAGAGGGACAGCAAAGCCCGCGATGGCTTTCATCTGCAATCAAGAACAAGAAAGCGAGTAAGACGTCGATTAATCTGCGTTTTCATTCCTCCCGTGCGGGCGCGAACTTTGAGCCGCTGACCGAACAGAAAAAAAAAAAAAAAACAGGAGAGAGGCAAGGGAGAAGGGTGGGGGGGGGTAGAATTCGTGGTCTTATAGCTTTGCTTTAATTGAGCTGCTCGGGTAAATTTGACTCGGAGAATGGTGTCAGCGCACGATTACCCGTTGCGCTCGTTCGGGCCTGTGATCATATTGAATGAAGCGGGCATTAGGCGTTACGTGCAAGCTTGAAGCGTGCGCACACCGTCATCTCTCTCTCTCTCTCTCTCTCTCTCTTTTGTATCAGTTAGCGTATCAGGACACCCCGTGCTTCCCAGAAGGATGCACGCGGTATACGTGCACGACGGAAGGCGCCGGCGAGAGAACGGCTCGACAGCGAGACCTGCCGTTCTGTTTCGACCTGTCGCCCTCCTTTCCTTTGTGGAGTCCTTGGCACCTTTCGCTCAGGACTAGGTCCTCTCCAGGCTGTTTCTGTCTTTTTTTCCTTTTTTTGGATGTCGAGAGGAGGTTATTTGGCGGAAGCGCGACAAAACGGGGAAACACAGCAGCTGATATCCGAAAGCAGCGCTCGTGCGAACCTTCCCGACCCGACATACGTAACAGCGAAACACGCAATCAGAAGAATGGAGGCAACCAGTTATACGCATGCGGGGCAGAGTTGCTTGTATGCTGAAGAAACATTATTGCGAGAGAGAGAGAGAGAGAGCAGTTAACAAGAGTAACCGTCTGGTTGGCTACTCTGTACCTGAGGGGGAGGGGGCTGATAAGAAAGGATAGAAAACAAGAATCTGTCCGCACAAACATGATGAAAGCGCCCGACGACACCTACCGTCTTCCGTAAAATAGTCCCGTTAATCTGGTTGTTTCTTTTTAAAAAATCGTCGTCGTCGTCGCTGTGGTTACCGCTGTTGCCGTTTTTCTTTTCGTTGTCTCTTAATGCCATTATGTCATAGCGTTGTCATTTCGTAACCCTAATTTCAGAAATCTTGATCAATCTTCTTCATGTATGCACTAAGCCTAATGCATCCCCGTTTGACGTATGTAGGCACTTTTTATTCTTGTTTATCGATGCAAGAATATGAGTCTTGTACCGCGTGTAACAGCCACTAAGCTAGACATCACGACTGGTCATTGAAGACTGCTTCGTTCGATATCTTCCTAGCGCCCGCCTTCGCTTGCCCTGAATTGGTCATAATTGCTTCGAGTGAATCAGCCTGTTTGTTTGCACCCAACCAAATTCTGATGGGACGGGTGATTGCATGCGTGTGTTATTCTTACTGTGTATATTATTCCCGTTTCCGCGAGCACCGGTACAGAGACCAGGCTAAGGATCCTTCGTCAGTGATTTTGTTCTTTACTTATCACCAATCGCAACGAGAGGCCGACACGGACAATAACGTAGGCGTGGAATTAAGAACAGGCAAAGCGATTTAACAAAAAAGAAATCAAATTCTTAGGTGCTTACGAGCTACAGCCACTATCAGATTACGAGGCACGCCGTATGGCGAGGGACTGCGAAATAATTCTGACACCACCCGAGGATCTGTAACGTGCACCCACTGCACGGCGCATTTGCATTTCGTCCCCACCAAAATAAGCAAAAAAAAAAGATTGAATAAGATAAACAATCGCTGCATTACGCCGCTCCAGCAGGTTGTTCCTGTGCGCACTAAATTCATCATCATCATCATCATCATCATCACGAACTATTGCGCGTACATTAATACATATAATTGGCTTTCCCAAGACGTGCGATTTCCATGTTCCACGTCAGAGCATTTCGCCACCTGCGACGCTATACAAAGTAGCTACAAGGCTGCGACCGGGCGCTTGCCATTAATGTCAATTGTGAAATTACCGTACTTTACTGTTTCGTTGCAGTATACCTTGCTCATCTCGCAGGTTATTCTTCAGGACTTCCGGAGGCATATTTACGAGAATGGCTATGTTTTCTTCTTTTCCCCACCCAAATAATAAACGACAGATTCTTTCACTCATTCACTGCCTAAACGCGCAGCTGTGACAACACTGGCGAAAGTATTATATTAAACTGAGGTTGGATCGGGGTTCCTACAACAACACTCATTTACGGCGTACACCGCCTCTATCTATACATAGTTTATCACGCGCTATAACGTAACCATTTTGTTGAGCTTCAAATGACTGCTAGCAAGCCTTCCCAGATGCTGTCCGTATACACGGCGTGTTATGCTATAATTGGTTGTAAGCTATGGTGGTAAGACTTCAGAATAAAACTTGGCCTACAGGGTGCACTGGCATCTGTGGGGAAGGGGGGGGGGGCGAGGTAATCTGTAAGTGTCCACCTCGTTGACATGTCCATTTCACCTGCTGCTCAAGTTCTGTTTGGCTGGGCTGGGTCACAATACGTCATTAGGAGACAGGCGCTCCCACCTAATCAGCACTTCAGCAGCGGACGAAATGGTCATGTCTACAAGTTGGACAGACACTTACAGAAACGCGCTCCAACTTGTAGTGCAACGCGCGCGCAATGCGGAGGTTGTGAGTTCGGCTGCCGCGGGCCACAAGTGATCTTTTCGTCCACTTTCCCTTCCCCCTTTTCTTTATTATTTTCTGCACTTCAATTTGAACTACAGCTCATTTCCGCCGGTGCTTTCCTTGGATTCATTGTGTGTTGTCTTTATGTGGTCATGGTTAACAAAATCGAGCCCCTCGGTTAGCCTTCTTCTCTGGCTCAATTTGTTTCAGAGTGATGCATAGATGCGATACGACGCGCCATCTGTCGCATTCATGTAAACGCAGCTATGGCTTCAAGAAAGAGAGAGAGAAACGAAGAGGGAAAGGTAGGGAGGTTAGTCAAGGACGTGCCCGGTTGGCTACCCTACACTTGGACGGGCGGAGAGGGAAGAATGGATAAGAAGGAGAGAGAAGGAAAATAATGGAGTGAGTCATTCACAGAGTCAGTCCCAGAGGAATCTCCGCTGTCACGAGCGCTCGCATACAATCCAGTATCCTTCACGAAGCGTACAAGCGCTTCTGTGGCATTTTGCATGCGAGAATACCTATAGGCCATGGTCCAAGGATCTTTTCTTCCGAGAGCGCTCTGTAATTTAACTGGCTGAGTTTAGCTTGTAGAGTATTTTGTTGAGTGTCAGCTATAGTTTCAAGCTGTCTATAGTAGTACGGAGTTCTTGCGACCTGCACCGTGATATATCAAATTAGAAGCGCCACGTCTTAACAGAACAGAAGGTCACTTTTGTCGCGGTATCGGCCTTTCGGAAGCTCTTGTGGGTGACTATACAACGCCCTGTACGTCAGAGGGCCACCAAATCGCCCGCAGCTGAAGATTTGCATAAAAGCGGTCTCAACAGTTCGCATTAAACCGCCGCGTCGGTTTTTCTCACTCGCTTCCTATACATTGCATAGCCGCGGAGTGCGAGATGAGAGGTCACGCGTTGATGTCACGCGTCGCGGTGAAGCCAATTAAACTTATCAAGGCGAGACCCGTCCAAATGCCAGACCCCGATGAGGCAAACGGACGCCAATGCGACATTCGGCACAGGGCCTGGAGTGCACACACAAACACACGCGCGAGAAAAACGCGCGTAAAAAGTTCGAAAGACGAACTAACACAGGTCGGACGTAATTGTGATAACGTGTAGCGATATTGTAGTTTTAATTTAAGGAAAAAAGCGTCGACCCCAACTGCAATCATCGCTGTGCTGAGCTGCGCGGGCGGCGTATATCTCCAAATGTCAGCCGCTCGCTGCGTGTACGAGATGTACAGTCAATGGCAAAAGTTTACGGGACGCAGGATCTGCCAGGGAGCCGAATTCTCGCAAAACGTGGTCACACAGCCTCGAATTAAATGTTCCAGCATAGTAGTAGCCTTCGCCACCTGCACGGTTATTCATCAAATACGGAGTGTCATGCCTTAACAGTGGAGGAACTCACATTTGAAGGGGAAACCGCATCCTGTAAATTTTCGCTGTTGACTGTACATACGGTGAAACTTCCTTTTCGGAACATTATTTCGTTCAACACTGCGAACGAGTGAAACGCCTGCGTGTGTCTGCAGTGCAAATAAATACACTACGGCTCACTACTAATTGGAACACTCATTTGGCTACTAATTGCAGTTGAATCATAACACGAAGACATGCAGGATATTCCCTAATCCATAGATGTCAGCCTAATTCGTCTAATCAGGGTGTTTTTTTTTCTCCTTTGGATGAAGGGTAAGTGTTCACGTTATATTGACTTGAATACCAGCTACAAGTTCCCTTTGATGGTGAACCGTATCTCAATCTCAAGTCAAAAAGAAAAGAAACGGAAAGACGATTAGCTTACTCCACAGAATAAACTTTGGAATAAAGTGCAACGTACAGTGCGACCTTCGCGTTCCTTGTAATCTACACATACAGTCGAGAGAGAGAGAGAAAGGCAAAGGAAAGAAGGAGTCTGCGAAGAGGTTAACCAGAGATTATCTCCGGCTGGCTACACAGCATCGGGGGAGGGGAAAAGGGATGGGATGCGTGAGAGATAAAAAATGAATTACACACACACACACACACACACACACACACACACACACACACACACACACACACACACACACACACACACACACACACACACACACACACACACACACACACACACACACACACACACACACACACACACACGCTTCTGTGGGCACTGTCACGCTGTCTGCGAAGGCGTTCCTACTCTGACGCAGTGTCACCGTCCAATCCTACGTCACACAGTGTGCAGTCCCATACAGTCTAACCATGGTATAAATCCCACACACCTGCACAATTTCACATTTTCATACCTAACCACTGTTCATTACAACAAACAGTGACAATGTCCGTGAACGTTTAGACGATTAGGATATATTTTCTCAAACCTAAAACCGGCATCAATCAGATTAAAATTTATCGCGGCGATTGTAACACGACGCCTGGCTCTGAAGTGTATATTTGCGCCGCGTCGTTGAGCGGGAATACGGTCGGATGGGAACGATGTGAACAGGGCGACGCTATACATAATGCTATAACTGGCCTAAAAGTCAACGGCCCTCTGTATTTATGGCACGTAAATGTTACTGCAATATCAATTTATATGGACACTCCGTATAATTCGCACCATCGTGCTTCCGTGGCATCGATGGTGTATTCGCGACTCACGCGTCGAAGTTTAGAAGACTGCGTGAAACTTAATTAACCCGAACATCCGAGTTCGCGCTGCTCTTGCCATTATATTACGGCAAAGAGAGCATTGCACACGGGTAAGAAGATAAAATATGCGCAGCTACAAAAGTTACCGCGTATAGGGAACTGAATAAGTGTTGCTCTGCTTCGCATCCCATTGCTTCCCTTTTAATGTCAACTTAAAGATAATCAGTTATACAAGCAATCGAGGTGACAATGGAACGAAATGTGTAAGAGTAAATTATCACGCAGCCTTCGATTAGAAAGTTGACGTCCGCCCCAAATGTGGCACCAATATTTCGACTATACACTCAGGTCTACGCCGTCTATTCATAATTATTATTACCGTTATTATTTTACGCCTGTCTGGTTGGCAACGTGTTCAATTTTCATAAGCACTGACCGTAGCGATAGAAGCTTATGTATAGCTCTAGAGAGTCTCTCTCTCTCTCTCTCTCTCATGCGAGGGTAAATGCAAGTGAATGAAATTTCTGTCCGGATGCTCCTACTTTCTCTCTCTCTGCAATACTTCATACTCTCTCTCTCTCTTTCTCAGTGATGGTCCTATCGGATTTGCCGTCCCAGGTTTGCCTGTCAGATATACTTTATGCAGAGTTTCTGCCACTCGCTTTGTTGCGAAGAGACATCCGTTTGTCGTGTTCCAGATTAGTGCCCTTCATGTATCACCGAGGCACAGAGACTTCGATGAAGATGGTTGCCTCTTCTTTTTTTTTATGTACTCACACAGTGCTTTAAGAACTTCTGCTGCTTATAATCCTTCTCCGTCGGTATACTCCTGCGAATTATCCACGCGTAATTCGCTATACACGTCGTCAAGTTTCACCGAATGTGGCACATGAGAGACACGACGGAGTGTCGAACGCTGCTAACCTTTCGCCAAGTGCGTCGCACTTCAGGCGTCGATGCCGTGCACTATATGTGCGTCGTATTTCTTGGGATAGGGCAAGGAGAGAGGGAGCGACTAAAATGGAATAGCGCATACGCCAACATATACGCTGGGAGCACAAGGCCAGTGGTGTATGTGTATATATACACACAGTACCCTGACGAAGGCTGGTCCACCAACCGAAAACGTTCACTACATAAGTCTTCCTTAAAGTTCGTCGTCTCTTTCCTGCGTATGTTACGTCGGGTCCTGCGTGCTGAACTTTGAAGAAATCCCATATATATATATATATATATATATATATATATATATATATATATATATATATATATATATATATATATATATATATATATATATATACGAGAAGAAAGGGGGTTAACCGAGGGGCCCGATATTTATTAGTCAAATAATGAGAAGCCAACAAACACTGACACCAAGTACAACATAGGGGAAATTGCATGTGCTATATAAATGAAATAAAGTAATGATAAATTAATGGAAATTAAAGTGGATGAAAAAACAACTTGCCGCAGGTGGGAACCGAACCCACAACCTTCGCATGTCGCGTGCGATGCTCTACCAATTGAGCTACCGCGGCGGCGCTTCCCCATCCACTTTCTTGGGTATTTATGTGTACTAGTAGAACCCTGGGAGTGTTAGCCAGCGCCCCCACTCACAGACCTTGGCGGCGGACGAGGAACGTATATATATATATATATATATATATATATATATATATATATTACCTAAAGGGGCTGTAAAAATGTAACGTAAGGGGTAGTAAATAGTAAACTCCCTGCAAAGCTAGAGTAACACAATCTCAATACAACAGGGCGCCTGGGTGAATTTTCTTTTATTCTACTAGCAAGGATTCACACGACTCCTCTAAAAGCTTATACCTTCGATCGAACTAAATATTCAAGATAATCCGATAAAGAACACACACACACATATTTTATATATATATATATATATATATATATATATATATATATATATATATATATATATATATATATATATATATATATATATATATATATATATATATATATATATATATATCACAAGAAGCCGCCACTATCGGAAACATAGGGGAACTTACTTGTACTTACTAACTGAATTAAATAAATGAAAAATTAATGGAAATGAAGGTGGGGGAAAACAACTTGCCGCAGGAATCCCACGTCTTCGCATTACGCGTGCGACGCTCTACCAATTGAGCTACCGCGGCGCCGTTTTCCCATCCACTTTCTGGGGTATTTATGTTTTACTAGAGGGTTAGTTCTAATAGTAGAACATAAATTAATAGTGAACATAAAAACGGTTAACCCCCTTTCTTCTCGTTTGTATATATCCACCTGTGTATTTGCACGCGTGCGTGCATGCGTGCGTACGTGCGAGCGTCATATCCCCTCTGAAATTACGAAAACCGAAAGCCGACAACTTACAAAACGCATCCGAGTTTCCCGAGTTCCCTTCCGGATCTCGCGAAACTGGAATTACTGTGGGCTGCGCAGGCTGCTACGTACACAATTGTGCCCCTTCCAATATATATATATATATATATATATATATATATATATATATATATATATATATATATATATATATATATATATATATATATATATATATTGCAATAAAAATAGGTTGTAATGCGCTGCAGTCAAAATGATATATTATGTGCATGTATGCGCAAAGCTGCAATTCGGCGTGAGTGCGGGGCCAAGTAGCACATATATATATATATATATATATATATATATATATATATATATATATATATATATATATATATATATATATATATATCCCGCGCAATGTGACCCTGAAAACCATGCCGAATTACGCTGACGTTGCATGCGTACTAGCAAATCGTTGCTTCCGAGATCCTTGAAAACTGCGTAGATCGCCCATACACGCTCGTCGTTAACTGCGCGTCTAACGCGCGCGTTGTTCAGGCCACTCGCAGCGTATCTGCCGGCTCGTAGCAGCGTCCGTCTCCGGCACGTATATACGCTTCGCGCCTCGCGATAACCATGCACGCTCTGGGTGCGATCGCTGGAACAGGGTCTGCGAGGAAGTGCAGTCCCTTTTTTTTCTTTTTTTTACACTTACGCAAAGAGAAAGGCGGTATTGTCGCTCGGCGTTGCATAGCTGCTCAGTAAAAGATACAACAGAGTGAAAACCCGGCACTTGTGCGTAAACACGCTAGCAGCGGTACGGCGCTTTATCCTGTACGGTAGATAGTCGAAAAAGTCATTCCACTTTGGAATAAACTTCATTCATTCATCCTTCCAGCGGGGCAATGACGAATGCTACAGCTGCGCGACATTTGCCTGCTTTGGCTTCGAACGACCTTCTGGTTTCTCAACTTGCACGTATTTCATAGGGCGTCAGATTCGCCTTTTAGGTAAAATATGAAACAATACGCGTGGGGGTGCACCAGATGATAGCGATCTAAAGAAAGGCAAGACGTTTGGTTCGTTCAAGAATCGCACGAAACGCGTTCTCGACCGGAATAGCAACGCTGGCATCACATAAACGCGGAACGAACGCTCAGACGCCAACGACCACGAAGCGCCATATAAACCCGTCGCGAAGTCACCAGGTGTAAATGTGTATAGTTGCTGTTTCGGGGATCGCGCTCACGTTCGACGTCGACTCACTCTCGACAAGCCGAATCGACACTCGTTCGCGTGACGTTTCGCGACGCCCCAGTTGTCTTACAGTCTTCGTCGACCGCGTATGTGCGTGAGAGTTATATTTCGGCGAACGCCCGTGGAGTGTCCCGGCATAGAGTTTCTCACTAGGACACCTATAGAGGGAAATTTGGCGCCACCGTCTACGGGAGTTTCCTAGGGAGCGCTGGGCCGTCATGGGAATGACGGTATATGTGTCTGCGAGGCTTGTGTTGGCTGGCGTTGTAAGAGGCTTCGTCTAAAACGTGGATATGGCTACAGAAATAACGCGTTCTTAAAGTAAAATCTTCATAAAATGTTTCCGTTCATGCAAATGGCATCTTCCAGTGAAGTTTACTCACCTACAATGCATAACCAAGCGAAGAAAAGCAAGAACAGACGACAAACTGTTCCAAAGCGAGCGCGAATCTTGTCGTCTGTCCTCCAACTTTAGTGGCCCGCTAATACTTTTTACGTTTCATATAATTGTACACGCAATAACAAGTTCTCATAGTTAAACAAAACATGTTTCTGTGTAATAATAAAGCTAAAACTGCTTTTTACGTGCTGTTTTAGTAGAAAATTATTCACTGTGGCAGAAGGAACGGTGCTTGCCTGGCCCTCCGAGAACGATGTCAATCCGAATCCACAATATACCGGCATTCCCATGCATACCACAACGCAGCAGCGCCAGATTTCCCGCTAGGTGCTATCGTGAGAAACTCTATCTGTCCCGGTGAAGTCGCATATTAGAGCGCATGATAGTACGAAATTAAATTACCGGAGAGAAGCCTCATCACGAGAAGCCAACAAACAGGAGACAAAATCACGAGAGAAGTCCGTCGCTCTACAGTCCACGTCTGCAAGAGCTGCATGCCAGCATATGACGGTTCAATACCGCGTGGGAATGAACGGGTTGTATACACACGGATTTGGCTCTGAACAACGTGAGTCTGGTGAAACGATTTGCCTTTGCGACAGCGCGAGTAGATCCTATTTAAATAAATTAGTGGTCTATGAATGCAGCGCCCGCAACGATTACGCGCACAGTCCTATTACATCCACGCGCTTACAACGCAATAATGCCGGGAAGTTTACACTGTAAAATAATTTACACCCTAAAAAGTAAAAAAGGGTGTGAATTGTCTATAACTCACACCGTTAGGGTGTCCGTTATATAGATAACACCCTAAGGGTGCCAGTTATAGACACATTTACACCCTTTTTCACTTTTACGGTGTAAATTATTTTGCAGTGTATGCCGATAAAGGCGTGGTAAGTTGCGTAATAGAAATAAAGGCGCGAGAACGTCTGAAGCGCTGACAAGCCCGAAGAGTATAGATAAATTCGTGTACAACGAAGCGTTGCCATCGTTGCATATACATATATATATATATATACAGTAAAAGCTCGTTAATTCGAACCGCAAGGGGAAGCCGCTTCAGTTCGAATTAACGAAAGTTCGAACTAACGAAAGTGAAGGAGGGCAACAGTACACTGCGATTTGGAAGCAGTAGAGCATGTCAGAAATTTGGCGTGTCAGAAAGTGATGGCGTGTGCCGCGGGCACACGCCATCTTCAAGTCGAAGCTCTGGGTCCGATTGTGCCACACCACCGACGTCCACCGAAACGAAGTCCAGCTTCGGGCTGTCCAAAGGGCCTGCGACAGGGCTGAAGATCACGGTCTTCCGCCCCCGGCGCAGGTGCGGCCCGCGACTACGACACAGTAGTTCCTTAGGACCAATTAAAGTTTCTTGTCTGTCTGTCTGTCTATGAATCGCGACGGCCGATACCTCCTAAGCTGAAAACAGAGGTGCACAACCGATGAAGACTGCCGAGACAAAGACGCTGAACATGTGAAGGTGGCGAAGGCCCTGATTCGTTGGTTCTTGATTGCAAGCGCAGCTGCGACGTACTTGATTCGCTGTGTTTTGGAGTTTGCCGTGCCATCTCCGCACAGCATTAGCAGCTGTACAAGATTTGCAAAGCCTCCGAGATTTGCAATGGGCAAGAAGTCTCGGAGGTTACGTAGAACGGAGAGGCGGCAGCCGCTGCTGCCTTCTGGCTGACCCCGCGTCGGTTAGATTTTTTACCGATTTTGCCTTCTCTCGCCGTTCTCTCCGTTTCGGAGGCAATACAGCCTTGTGTGTAGGCAGTAGGCCGGTTTCTCTGGCCGTGTGCCAGGCGAGCGTATTTCGAATTATCCGTGAAGGAACCTTCTCGCGTTCGAATTAACGGACTTTTTTATACATACACTTCTGTGGAGCTTGGCCGGACCGGATCGTACAGTTCGAATTATCCATAAATTCGAATTATTGAAGTTCGAATCAACGAGCTTTCACTGTATATATATATATATATATATATACATATATATATATATATACATACCAGCTGGTAACTTGTGCCAAGGTAATATTGTTTGCCGTCGGTCGGAGCAGGTCAATTTTTTGTCTATTTCACAAAAGTTACATAATTAGTTGTTACTAATTGACTAACGTATCAAATTTTATAATCAGAGCAAAATTGTCATTGGCAAAATTGTAGGCCATCATGAAGAATTCCCGATCTATTGCTCAACATGTGTTACATCAAAGTTTTTTTTTTTTTTTCCAAGCGTTAAACACGAAAAACGCGCTAATTAACCTTATGGTTGTCTTGGGTTCCTTGCCTACTGGCTTCATATGGTTATACATATACATAAGCGCAGTCGATAGCGCTTAGACAAATATACCTCCAAAGTGCAGGAAGTTTTTCAGTTAGCGCAGGAAGACGCTATAAGAGTAACTCGTTTTAACGCACTTAAGATACGCTCTAACGATCAATTCCGTTTGTTGCTACAACGAGCGTTACAAAAAAAAAAGGGGGGGGGGGTTTATTTGCACATTACAGAATGTAAATCCACAAGAGCTGCGGCGCGGTTTTTCTTCCGCATAAAGAAAAAAAAATGCCAACAACACATTATAGTGTATGCTTTCACAGTTGGGCCGCGAAGGGCCTGACAGACATATTGCTACCGCGAAACAACAACAGCAAGCTTGCGCGAAAGAGCAATGTTCATAGAAAAGAAAGAAAGAAAGAAAGAAACAACGTTACTTAGCTAAACGGTAACAGTAAACAGATTTAATATTTCTCTCTGCTGTCCTTTCAGATGACGCAACCTCGCTGTGCCACAGCCCAGAGAATATACATTTCCTGGGACGCTCTCCTAACCGTCTACACGTCTTGTCGAGATCACCGAGTCAGGACCGCATTTCACTGTAGTGTAAACAAACCTGCACTTTATATATATATATATATATATATATATATATATATATATATATATATATATATATATATATATATATATATATATATATATATATATAGTTGTGAATGTTATTTCGACTCGTCCTCATAAACGCCAGGAAGCGGTGCAAAGGTTGGCGTCGAAGGCAGCTGCATTCCAAGTCACAATATTTCTTCGACTTCTTTTAAGGCGGATAAGCTTGCTTTGGCTATTTCGGCCGTTTTAGTGGCACTCGGACTTTGACAAGCCATGCACTGTAATATGGTGTACACCATTAAAAGTGAACAAGGGTGTAATTTGGTCTATTTAGCTAACACATTTACACTCAAGAACAGAAGAAAAATAAAGACAGACGTTACGGCCACTAATATAACACCCGTCGTGTCTGTTTTTATGTTTCTGGGTGTAAGGGTGTGCGTTACAGACATATTTACACCCATTTTAAGGGTGTAAACGATTTTACAATGTACAAAGGCGTCAATGCAAAGGGCACTATTCTTTCGCAAAACCGAGCCTTGGGGGCACGTTCGCCGAACGTGCACTGTAAAATAATTTACACCATTAAAATAGAAAAACGGTGTAAATGTATCTAGAACTCACACTCTTGAAGTGCACGCTATCGAAATCACACTGTAAGGGTGTGAGTTAGACACGTTTACACCCTTTTCCAGTTTTAAGGGTGTAAATTATTTTACAATGTGCCCGAGAACTATACTCATCTTAAAGATATATCCACGAGACACACTAGCTGTCGCGCGCTTGTGCTATACAGCCGAATACGCATATATCGAAACCACATATAACGAATTATTGTGTAGAACGAACATCAGTCAAATCTCCTTTGAAAATGCTAGTAGAAAATTTTTATTTAATATATCGAATTACCTATACATCGAACTTTTTTTGTAATCTCCTTCACATATTATATATCTGGCTGGGACTCTTATAACGCCACAGTTACGCATTTAAATCACAGATGCTTGCTTAAATATCCTGACTCCAACTAATACTCGCCTTCAAGCGCATCATTCCTTTACTAAAGTGAATATAGCTTTGTAGAAGCGCCCGACTAATCGCTTACATTGACAATCATCGCCGACGGTTTCTGGGCATTTATAGCTTTTTTTTATAACTTCTAGGATGCTCATGTTTTCTTCTCCCCGCAGACTGAACAAACCGCTGTAAGCCAATTTGTACAGCCGCAGTCATATTTATCCTGAACACGCCTTACACATCGTTTTGATTCTATATATATACGTATACTCATTGTCTTACCATAGTAATTGACTTAGATATTTTACGTTGAATTTATACTTATAGGTTGATTGTTTGCAAAACGCTTAGTGCTTCCTCCTTACAAACAATGTTTGTCCGCGTTAAAGCGCTAGAAATGTGTCTTCTGTGTTCGAATTCAGTATGACGGCGGCGGTATACGTATACGTGACTGCAAGAAAGTGTGATTGGGGCTGCAGTTTAGAATGCATACGTCGTGGGTATATGTTTCCAATGTTCTGGCCTGTCACTAACACCATGGTTCTGGTGTATATATATCGACGGTTCATCATCCAAGAACGAGGACTGCGGCGCACTGCGAATTTACTTGTATACAGCGTGTATATATAGCGCTTAGCTTGCAGACACTCTAGATGATGGCTTCTCGTTCGTGGGAATGGGTTTTCGAATCGTGACATGTGCCGTATTAGTAGTATATATGGAAGTACCAGGCATCTTGCAAAGATAATGTCATTCATCCATCTATGGACAGTACATAGCTCACATTCGCCGTTTATATACGTTATACGTTATTAAGTTACACGTTCGCGCATGCATAGGACTGTGCGCAGTAGATTTTTGGCCATACGACGTTGTTTGCTTTCCTATTCTTGCTGTATATCTATCTATATATATGTATATATATGTTATGTTCTTTCTGCTATGCGAAAAAAATTGTAGCCGTCACTTTTATATGCCAACTAAAACCGTTCCTATTATTCTGAATAAAAAAATTAAAAAACAAAATAAGGCAGTAGTTCACCGCATTTCACAGCATTTTATTATCTGTACAACGTGACTTTACTATGTGGTGTTTATACGGAACGTGCACCATGGTCACACGCAGTATTTACGAACACGGTTGCTTAGCAACACGCAAGTACCACCCCCTAAAGAAAAGGAACTGTGGCGGGAAACACGGACCGATGTGGACGTACGCGTTTGCATAACAATATCAGTAATGCACGTGTCACAACGTGAAACGCGCACCATTACCTTCTCCTTGATCCGTGTAATTGCTAGCCGTGATTGTATTAACTTACCGTTGCCTCCTCACGTAATATAATGTGTATACTTCTTTTTTAATTCAGAAGATGTAGTGCTAATGTAATGTCAGCCCGGTATTGTATCGGTACTACTTGTGTTTGGACTATTACGGGAGGCTGCTGAAACTTATCTTGTAACCAATGCAGTACCATACGTTGCTCGCTATCTAAGCGCATTGGAACTGTTAGCCAAGTAATACCAGTTGTATTTCTGATGGTGGACCCCTTTCGTTTAAT
Source organism: Dermacentor albipictus (assembly GCF_038994185.2). Classification (NCBI taxonomy): domain Eukaryota; kingdom Metazoa; phylum Arthropoda; class Arachnida; order Ixodida; family Ixodidae; genus Dermacentor; species Dermacentor albipictus. The sequence goes on along the minus strand of NC_091827.1, from coordinate 17,353,843 downwards.
TTACAATAATAGTGGACGCGTATTGTTTGTAAAAGATTGTATTAGTATTCTTGTTAGTTGCGTTTGACAGTTCCGATAGGCTGCACATATTTTTGGAGAAACCAATGCTTTATTATTTGTTCTTCGCTATTGAAGCGTTATTCTGTGTTGTCCGCCAAGTAATACGCATCTACCTTCGTGCATGTATTAGACTGTACTGGTTATCTTTGAGGTAGTAGGGAATGGTCAACCCGTTCAAATGACCTTCCGCACCACCCCCTTTAATCCTTATCCCAAGTGACGCATAGATTAAGGTAACGTGAGACGAAGCGCCACTTACCGGTAACCGAGCGCTTCCTCGGCTGGGGCTTGTCCTGTTTTCGCCGTGACATGGCATCGGCGTTGTCCAGTTTGGCGTCGTCAACCCCGGAGTCAAACAGCAGTCCACACGGGGCGCGACAGCCGAACTGAGCCCGTGGCCACTTCAGACCTGGGCCGAGAGGACCTCAAACTCCGCTTCACAAAGAAACGAAACGAAAAAAAAAAGGAAAGCTTTTCACACAACGCCCGCAACCGCTGTCACCGTCGCCGGCCGTTGGACGCGTAACACCGGCGAAGCCGATGAAAGAACCGAGCCGTCGACGCTGTCCACACGCGACGATCTCGCCGGCAAAGCGGCGCGAACATCCAATCCTCGGGCACGGCTGCTGCAGTACTCGCCGTATCGCAGCAGAGTTGTGGCACTGTCACGATGACATCAAAAGTCGCCGCCGACGGTTAAAACGGACAGACAGACGACCGTCGTTCACTACACGTTCACTTGCAGCATCGATGATGATGACGTAGTCTGTCCGGCAGCGAGCCGGTTGAAATTCGCGGCCGCGTCACAAGGTCAGATTCAGGGTTCGATCTTTTCGCCGCAGACGTGATGATGCGATCTCCGTTGTTTCGCTTTTGTTTACGTTGTCGTCTGTCTGCGAGACTCCGGTCGGTCCTCAACACCCTCGACGTGACGTCCCCGATATTAGTTCGAATTGTCTGATCGTCTGTTCTCGGTCACATTTATTTCGTGTTTTTCGAGTCAGGATTACGCACTGTGCGAACTTTTCCGATTGAAAAAGACCAAACAAAAACAAAGCGTACGAAGTACGGGGCAAACAAAAAACCTTCTTCCGGATTGCGTCCGGGAGGAGGTTGTCACAAGTTGAGTGACAGCCCTTTTCTTTTACTTTTTTAACTTTCGGCGGGAAAGGGTTTCTTTCCTAAAGCGGCGGTGGAAAGGGTAAAGGTAACATAGAAATGAACGCCGGCACGGTAGCAATTAGGGTATAGCACGTTTCTTTTTTTCTTCCTTTTTGCAAGACTCCCAGAGCGCGCTACTAACACGTTCGTGTTTTTCCGGCCGCCCCAACCGGTATGTCACGTGCGATAAAAACTGACGTACGCTATTCAGTCGTCGCCGACTGTTTTGAGATTGCAGAACGGGACCAGGACGACAGCTTCTCTGAGGGTTCACAAGATTTGTGGGCACAACTTCGCTTACGCCGCTTTTCTCCTCCGAATGCGGGAGGAACGAACGTTGAACGAATCGAGCGAAGGGTTGTTACTGGTGCGAGTGTCCCGTTAGCGGACGACTTCGTGAGGAAGGATGGAAGGGTGTCTACGAAAAAATGCCGGTGCAACCCTCTCTCTCTCTCCCGCCTCGGCAAAGCACAGCACACAACGACACCGACAACGACGACACGCTGGCTATAAGAGGATCACAACACGAATCGTTGCCGCAAACACACGCGGCGCTGCTGCACATCACCTCCGCGACGAGAATCACTCGGATGTCACTCGTTGACACGCGGTGCTGTCACACTCCGGAGCTCACCACCGAGTAACGGAAGCACACACTGGCACGCACAACACCGACGACACAGCAGACGGTCGGAGCAGACGATTTTTTCGGCGACATCGTCTGCGAACCCGCCGCAGCCGTTGCCTCGTCGTCTGCTACGGCGGGGCACTCCAGGACTCCGGTCCGCCGCGCGACGCCGCGGGCCCGATGTAGCGCGCGAGAACCACGTTGCCGCCGGCGCTTCTCTTCTCCCTCGGACACGACGGGGACACACAAGCAAACCGTCGCCGTCGACGCGGACGATGTCGCGCAGAACGAAAGGGGAGGAGTCGATCGAGAGACTCGGAAGGAGAAGAAACAAAAAAATCAAAGTGAAGCAAGGCACTCCGCGGTGCTGGTGGCGGGGGGGAGGAAAGGGCGAGAGAAACAGAAACAAAGCAAAGAAACACGACCACGCACGCCGCCCCGGCGCGTCCGTGTCTCTCGCCGGGCTTGTCCGCGAGCTCGGCTAGGCTCGCGCGCGCGCAACGCGGTCTCTCTACGGCGACTCGCCGCTGGCTGGAGCGTTTTTCGACCCCCCCACCCCTCGCTGTGTGTTTCTTTTTTTCTCTTCTTTTTCCTCCCCCCACCCTCAGGCCTGACGCCGTACTTCTAGCCACGGCAGCAGCAGCAGCAGGAGGCGAGCCTTCCCTTCTCCAACGTGCACAGCGCACAGCGAAGCCTCGCTCTCTCTCTCTTTCGCCGGCGGGCCGCGGCTGGAGGAGAGGGAGAGAGGCAGTCGAAGGGAGAGATGGAGAGGAGGAGTTCAGTCGCGGGGACAGCGGTCACCGCGAGTGCGGCGCGGACCGTGCGCCCTCTTTCGAGCGGCGCTGCAGCGGCGAGCGCGTTGCCCAGGGGCGGTGCTTTTGCGGCGGCGCCTGGCTACCGCGCCGCCCGAGCCGGGCGGCTCGCTGTTTGACGACGGCGACGTTCGCGTGGCCGACGGGGCGCCAGACGTTGTGGAGCGCTACGCGGGCGAGCGACCGCCGACGCCGACGTGACGTCTGATGCGCCGCGAAACGTGTAGACGTGCCCATGCGGCTGCTGCTGCTACTGCTGCAGCCGCCGCAGCGGCTCTTCGAATTGTGCTCCCCGGCTCGGCTAATGTCACCGGTCACGGAAAGCGAGCGGCCTGCGCAAGTAGCAAGCATGCATGTAGCGAAGCCGAAGCCGGTACACGCCTTTACGGGGTGTGTCATGACAGCTCGAGGCGAAACGCGTGCTCTAAACAAGCGGCCGTGCCTATAGACATGCGCGATATGTCAGAGCAGTGCGTGCAGCGCACGCACGCGGTAGGAAGGGCTCCACGTGTTGCTGTGTTTATATCGGAATACGAGGCTTGTGCAGGCTGCCTCGTCGACCGTAGTGCGAGGTGCCTCGGGCAGGTGAATCGGAGCTACTGTGAATAATAACTACATAAATACATACATAAAAACAAGACGTCAGTGCACCACATCTGATGCTGTAGAGTAGCGAGCGACCCTTTTCGAGGTATCTGTGTCACTTAGTCGTAAAAAAAAAAGGGGGGGGGGGGGGAGGGGGGCTGGCGATAGTTGCAGTATTTCATTATAGAGCAGTGACGACAGATTCCGGTTAGAAAAATAAAATAAAGAGGAATTCTTGTATTCACATAGTACAAATTTAGGGGAAACAGACGCAGACGCCGGCACAAACATAAATTTTCTACGTTGAAGTCAGAGTAGTCTAATAAAAAAAAATAAAGAAAGCTGCTCTACCTACCAGAAAGAAATCAGCTGTTTGTAGTAGTAAAATCGAAATCGTAGTTTATTGAAGCAGTAATGAAGTGTTATATCATGGCAAATATTTTTTGACGCGCATTCTCTCGGCGTTCCATAAAAAGTGCAGAATTCGATGTCATGATTGCTGAACAAGACAAAAGTCTACAAGGGTCGATTCGAATGAGCAATTAAACAAAACTTCGTCTCCTGATACTTCTCCCTCCCCCCCTCTCTCTCTTGCTGTAATAGGTAATTGCTAACGGAATCGCAGCATTACAAAAAGTCCCATCTGCTTCAGATATTTCGTCTTTTAAAACGTCCTCTTCAACTTGGGCATCAATTTTACAGCGTGACCTAACTCCTCGGTGAGGTCACGGTGACACACCCAACTTGGCAGCCAGGGATAAGTCTGGGTAAAAGTTGCTCCCTGTTGTAGTTTCTTTAACAGCCTACAGCACGGTCCACCTTTAACGGGCACATCGAGAGCTTCTTTGTAATGTTGTGTTGTTTCCACTGTTATGTACGTGAGTGTATGTAGAGCAAGGACTTTATCATTTCATGATCATGAAAATTGAGAGAAAGAGATAAAAAAAACGGGAACGTTGGGAGGCTAACAATATGTCACCTAGTTTGCTGCCCTATACTGCGGGAGAGGGAATAGGGCAGACAGAAAAAGAAGAAAGAGAGAAGGAAAGGAAGAAAGGTGAAGCGCGCCCACACACACACAACAACGTTCATCGCGCAGTCACAGCCGGTCGCAGAGCTCAAGTGCCTGCGACCATCAAAGCATCTTCGTCTCTCTCCATGTTTAAAAATTAAAGAAAACGCTATCTTTTGAGTAAATAACCTAATTTGATATGCATTCGTATATTCTAACCTTCTTCAATGGTGTTTGTAATAAACTTATGGAATAATGACACAACTTTTGTTAATGTAACTTCAGTTGTATGGCTTCGCTGTTTTTCTCCATCTTGATTCTGCTTTTGTAGATGAGGCAATTAAGATTGCTTGAACTGCTATTTTAGCTTTCTATGTCTTTAGTGAAGTGATTATTTTTCCTTTGTATTTGCTTATTTACGTATTTTTAGTGTTCATACGGTTTTCTATTGTCTTGCTTCAATTTTGATTTTTCCTGCTGGTTTGTGATTTGTTTCCGTCAATCATCCATGGAGGGTTCCATTACGGTTACCTGACCCTCTTTTGCACATTCTATTTATGTTATCATGTTGTGATAAACTAAAATAAACTTGAACAAACTTGAAAAAAGGAAGTGAAAAAAAAAATGCTTTTAGGCAGCTTGACGAAGCTCTCACCTCTTGCAACTTCACGACTGGTCAGCATTACGTCACAGGCCTATCGAACGATACCTCATTTGACAAAGTGCGTAAAATTCGCTCAGGTTGAAAACTGCGAACGAGATAACCGCACTGAAAACATGAACAAAGACACAAAACTTTGCGATGAATACCCGATTGCCATGGCCCGCAAGACTCATTGCGTGGAATAAATTGATATATATATATATATATATATATATATATAACCGGGGTAGTTGGAGAAGTAAGGGAGAGGCCTTTGCCTTGCAGTGGGCGTAACCAGGCTGATTATATATATATATATATATATATATATATATATATTTCACTGCGACATAATAAAACATTGCAGAAACAAATAGATAAGATACATGGTAAAACCCGTGCTCAATATAATACTAAGTTGATTCTGTGTAAAATGCTCTATATTTAATTCTTGTTCATAGCAATTATTTAACGTTCCAGGGATGATACAGCATAGCCTATCTTCACCGCGTTCAATTCGTCTAAGACTTACTTCCCAATATTTGCAATGTTTGATGTTGTGCTTATGTGGGCTTATGTTTAGGCTACCCAGAATGAGTAAATAAAGACAAATTTGTTTCATTGCGCAGCGCGTATTATAGCGTCAGATAATAAGGATAGTACCCACTGATTAAGCCAGATTATTTGGGTAACGACCGGGGCTTATGATTAGGCTTGCTATTTGTACAAGCGTTATCAGTCTTACGTATCAGCTGTGTGCCGGAGCAATACATACATTCCGTCGTAAGCACGGTCTGAGTGATAAGCCTGTACTGTTGTGCCCAAACGTGCACAAACACTCATTATCCGTAAAAAAACAGTGACTGGTTGGAATTCGTTGCCACAGAATTTTTACTTGATCAGTTCCATGATTTCGGTTGTTTATGTCTTCGCCCGCGTGAAAGTAATCTGTTTAGCGTGTTCGCCCGCGTGAAAGTAATCTGTTTAGCGTGTAGCTATCTGGAATTATTGCCTTTGGCGAACTTGTATAGTGTGAAGCTCTCCTCGATTTAGCACAGCGGTATATTGCCTGAATCTTACACGGTTGGTTGCACTTATGCACACGTTTCTGCAATGACTTGCATGTTCCTCCAGCTTGGATCCCCATGTTTCGCAATACTAAATAAATAAATGAATCAATAAATAAGTGCTCGCCATGAAACTGGAGAACTTGACGCTGCATTTGCACATCGACGTTTCTTTTTCATAGTGTCAGTAAATAAGAAAGGAACGAAAAATCAGCATTCATTCTCACACGACATGAAGAATACTCTGACGAAAAATCGCAGTTGAGCTGATACAATACATTAGACGGACATGGATTGATAAAACGTCAGTGCAGGAGCCAGTTCGTCTAATGTGGTTAGCAATCGGTGATGGTGTGTTCGGCTCGTTCTCTTTAACAGTCGACCACACTGTTCATCGTTTACAAACGCATTCTTTTCTTTTTTAAGGCGACTCTTCGAAAATAGTGTAGAATGCCAAGCAGCGGCCAATAAATGACAGCGAAAAGCGGCTTCATATAAGATCACAAAGAAAACACATGATATCAGGCTTTATTGCTTCGATATATGGGCATGTACAAAGAAGATAGGACTTTTGAATTCAAAGGGGCTCACCAGAAGGAGATAGCTTCGAACACCTGGCTTCTTACAGGCAGTGAGCTACGCAGTTATACAAGCGTGCAATGCGGCAGAGCAACCCTTCAATCGATCGCGGCGAAGAGGAGTGCTGCCCTTTGTCTTTCCTCAAGTCAACACTTATCGGCACTTCACTTTGCCTCAGCGCTGACAAATGCTACCTGGAACATCCATCCATTCTCCCAGCATCGTATAGCTTGTGACAAACAGCGGTTGCTTTGAACTCCTTCCTTCTCCTCCTCCTCCTCTCTCCGAGTACCCGACGAAGGTCGGTGCCTCGGCCGAAACGTCAGTAAAGCACCTCATCACGCACAGTCGAGCACAAGATTTTACTGAACGCGAGATGAGAGAAAAAGCTGAATCAATTTTATAAATCCAGTATGCGCATTGGCAGTCTCTCGTGGTTGAATATATATATATATATATATACACACACACGCATCCAGGATTCTTTTCGGGGACTGGGGTGGCCCAACCCAACGTAACATGTCTATGCAAATGAGGGGGGAGGTAAATGTTAATAATGCCCACCATTCGCCATAAAGACGCGTAAAGCCGCAAAAGGGAAATGAAACAAGGTGTATAAATAGGTGTAGGTGTAATAAGGTATATAAGAATCAGTAAACAAGCGAAAGTGTAAACTAAGGATTTATAGCAGCGTTTCTTGAATTAGGTCTGGAAGAATTATAGAAAAATGCATCTTTGTGGAACAGTCACAGTTCATTCGAATCCGTCGTTTACTGCTCTACCAGGTGCCAAAACCGACCCGCATTGTTATTTGGGATGTTGCGTAACGATGAGTGGCCGCCAGTCCCGTACAACCGCTTATAGAGCGCAGGACGCCGCGCTTCTAGACGTACTGCGCCCACCGCGCAAGGTTAGAAAAACACCTACATAAGCACAGCAGAGAACTGGCTACGTCAGGCAGCTCCACTGATAACTGTAGAAGCGTCATTCAAAACACACGGAATCATTCTCCACTTCTGGCAGCGTTTTTTCTGCTTGCCTTTTAAATAAAAAAGCTTTGATCCATAAATATTTTCACAAACAATGGTTAAATTTGTTAACTTCTGCATTTCCTTCCTGTTTGGCTTATGTATCGCGTCTCTCCCTTAGTAGATCGCGTAATTTCTCAACTCCTTGCAACCCTTGTTTGCAGTTGCCAGTTTGCGCTAAAAGTGCTGTACAATTAGGGAAGAACCAGACGAGGTAACGGGTGACACTCATATTACGTATGGGTTTAACGGTTATTGCAGGGTTTGATGATGGACGCTGTTTCGCATTATTTTATCTTCCACCTTATCCAACCCACATCACGGATATGTGGTTCCGAGGATCTGCCAGCATCGCGGCGAGCCGTCACTCCAGGAAATGAAAAAGCAAAACGACAAGTTAAACGCAACTGGCGTTTTCTCCGGCGCCACGTCATTCCTCGATCATACAGACCAGCTGACTACGAAACGAATCCCTTTACTGATCTCTGCATCAGTCAAAACAAAGAATAATAATAATAATATTTGGGGTTTTACGTGCCAAAACCACTTTCTGATTATGAGGCACGCCGTAGTGGAGGACTCCGGAAATTTTGACCACCTGGGGTTCTTTAACGTGCACCTAAATCTAAGCACACGGGTGTTTTCGCATTTCGCCCCCATCGAAATGCGGCCGCCGTGGCCGGGATTCGATCCCGCGACCTCGTGCTCAGCAGCCCAACACCATAGCCACTGAGCAACCACGGCGGGTAAAAAACAAAGAAGGTTGACCTAAAGAAGCAACAGCCATGCTGGTGACAACTGAACGCATCTCGAATTAATCGCTCGGGCCTCGAATTGATGAGAAAACTGGCCGTCACGCCCCAGGAGATGCCGATAACTATACCGCCATCCAAAAGGAATGAAAAAGGCAACAAAATGATGGCCGCCGAATAACTGTCAAGTCCCAAGATTGATTTGATGGCGCTTTAGGAATGTGTTTAAGGAGTGGTGGCGTGGGCAAGAAGGGGTGGGGGATATGAAGATTTTTTCGGGGGAGGGGTGACCCCCCCCCCCCCCTGGGTACGTGCGTGATACATATATAATGAAGGAGAAGAAACGGAAATCATATCACAAGAAGCCAACAGACAAAGACACCAAGGGCAACAAAGGGGAAATTATTCATTCTTACTAAGTGAATGAAAAGAGATGTTAAATTAATGGAAATAAAAGTGGATGAATAAACAACCTTCTGCAGGTGGGGACCGATCCCACATCTTTGCATTTACAGCCTCTACTAGTATACGAGGGTCTTGAACCCGGTAACATTGATGCCTTCAGGTAGCATGTGTGGGTTTGCTGACCAATTGCCTTCACCGAAAAAGATCATGTACTTGTAACGCCTGCGGTAGAAAGGATGTTCCACATCCGCCGCCAAGGTTTGTGAGTGGTGGCGCTGGCTAAAACTCACAGGGTTAGTTCTAGTAGTAATACATAGATAGGCCAGGAAATGGATGGGGAAACGGCGCCGCGGTAGCTCAGTTAGTAGAACATCGCACGCGTAATGCTAAGACGTGGCATCGTTCCCCACCTGCGGCAAGTTGTATTTTCATCCACTTTCATTTCCATTAATTTATCAATTCTTTAATACAGTTAGTAAGTACAAGTGATTTCCCCTATGTCGTCCTTGGTGTCCTCGTTTGTTGGCTTCTTTTGATATATATATATATATATATATATATATATATATATATATATATATATATATATATATATATATATATATATATATATATATATATATATATATATACGAAGCGAAAGTGTATCCTCATCAGCGCTTTTTAATTTTTAACTCCTTGAATATAGATATTTTTAATTTTTTACAAATCCCACTTGTCGACTTGACGCTGGAAATATCATTAATGAAAACCAGAGACCTTATGGCCAAACGGTGCGTATTTTCTGTTTCATCTGCGAACGCCGTCTTGTGAATCTCTGCATTTTCGCAGAATCGTAGCGGGGAGACCGAGCGATACAAGAATGAGAAAATGAGAAAAAAATTGAATAACAAAAAAAGCAGCTCGTAGCACGTTCCGTTACCGTTTGCACAATAGCGACAAAAACGAAATCTCGCTAAATAAATGAAAGGAAAAAAAAACCTTCAGTCAGGGAGCTTCAACGAAAAGCCAAACCTCACAAGAAGTTCTCGCCCATCGCATAGAGCCATCTATATTGTTCGCGGACCGTAACTGGACCCGGGGCAGAGCGCGCGAGAACGGTAAACTCGCCTCGCACTTCAACCTCACGCTCGGAATCGTCGGTTCTGAATCCTCCTTTCTTCTTCCGCGAAGGCCGAGGATCCCAACTTCCCAGCTTCCTCTTCGTCCTTCAAGGTTTTTCTTCCTCTTCCTCCCACTTCCCGACCCCCACCGCAGTTCGCTAGTTGACGCGCCTCTTACGGGACACTCCAAGCACCTAGCTGGGCTTCTTTTTCCTTTCTCAACAGCAGCGGTCCCTACCCAGAGACCGGACTAAACCAGGAACCTTTCTTCCTTCGTCCCTCTCTCTCTCTTTCGTTTTTCTTTAGAACCTCGCCATCAATGCATCCCCACACCCCACGCTTACTCACTCTCTCAGGTGACGCAACCGACGCTCCAGATTCCCATGGTCGTCGGCATTTTTCCGCACCTCACCACAGCGGCCGCCTTCTCGGCCCGACCTCGACGTACACCCAGGCCACCCCGCCGCCGTCGGCACACCCCTCCTCCCGTTACACGACCCCCCTACTCTTCGCAGACACTCGCCGACCTTCCCGTACGTCCTCGACCAAAAAACGCCCCATTTTTTGGTGCTTTTCGGGGACCTCTTGGCATCTCTCCCCACCGGCCTTTCCTTTGCCCCGCGTCCCCCGCCAAGGTCTTAGGCCTAACGTGGCGACCCCCACAGTTTCCTTCCCTCCGTCCGTCTGCTTCTCCCCGTAGAAAACAGCGTCATAGAAGTGCGCCTTTCGGTTGTCGTCTGCTACGTCTCGCGCGGTTTTGCCCTCTTTCGGCGATGGCGTGCAGTCGGTGTCTGGCCCAGGAAGCACCGTTGTTGTCGGGCGCACGCTTTTCTTCGCCCAACTTCCCTGTTGGATCCCCCTGATTCCCTCGGCCACCTTTAGTCTCCTCTTTGTTATTTTTATATTCCGTGCCCTCACTTCCTCTTTTCGGCCCCAAGCGTCCCGTTTCTTCTTTCTCTGCATCCCCCATCGCTTCCACCTACAGCTTGTCTGAGAAGTCCAGGTGGTCTTGCATAGATGGCGACCTGCCGTTTCTATATGTTTGCGCATACGACCTGCTTTTTGGACGCTCCTTTTATTCGTGCGTCCTCCCGATGCTGAAAGTGGACGGGTCCTTTTATGTGGCGTTAAGCGCTTGTACGCGCCAAGGTTTTCTGGTTTCTCAATTCAGGGAAAAAGAAATAGCGTATAGAAAGTGGATTACGGTACTACGGTCGGCATTGTGCGGGATGCCTGAACCAGAAAAAAAAAATAGCAAACAGAGGAGCAAGGTGGACGCTGGTCGAGTTTCCGAAGACCTTTTTTTGTCGTGCGGTCAACGCAGGTCCCACTGTGTCCGTTAGGTGTCCGTTACCGTATAAGTGCGGAGGATTAGGCTATTTCTATAAAGCTTTTCAACGTCGCATTCGATGAAGCTTCTTTAGGACTGCTGTAGGAACTACGATATGACTCACGCTAAAACGGCTCGGTCGTCTATTGCGCAAACTTTAAGACAACTTTTTGCGTAGGACAGTGTAGACACCAGAAATAATATTTTGACACTTGCAGAAGTAACCAAATAATTGTGATGTGATGCGATTGGGATTTGTGATGATAGCTATACTTTTCGGTTTTATGGAATTGTGAGCTTTAGATTGTGCGCATACGTAAAACCATCTACACAGAGCACCGGTGAAGTAGATCTGAGGAGCTGCATTGCTGGCGCCACGTTGTGACACTGCGTTCAACTAGACATCACAGAACTATTGCACACGGGCTACATTATTCGTGGCTTAAAGGTGTGGGCAGTCACGTAATAATTAATGTCTACTTTCTTTCTTCAAAAGGAAAAGTGCTCGTTGTACAAGAAAGGTTTTCGACGCTTTGTTGTATAACAGATCGCCGCATCATGTCGCTACCCCCGCTACAGCATGGTGTCCTTGTCTCTGCCGTTCTGATATTGGGTGGAGGAGAATACGTACAGTGACAGGCTAGAACATTTTAATTAAAACGTTACATAATTGTAACGTTCCCGGATTCACTAAGACACCACCGGGCAATAAAGTTTATAGGCTCTGTGTCAATATTCTTAAACTGAGTTGAAGTGCGATATTTGAAACTCTTCGATTCTGCATCCACCATCCACTTTATATAAATCAATTGCTTCATCGGAACATTATTATTGCTCACAGCGTGCGCTAAGAACACGGACGAAGAATAGAGAGGAAACGCGAGAGCTTGCGTTTCGTCTCTCTTTTTTGTGCGTGTTCTTAGTTCGCGCTGTGAGTAATAATAATGCAGATGTACCGACTCGCTGCAGCTAGCTACCGTACTACCGTTCATCGGAACAGTTGCCATTTCCTCACCCATGCCGGGCCCTGCTGAAGAGCCCTGCTGTTCTAATGAACTAAACACCCGCAACATATAGTTTGTACAAAGATGTCCGCAATCGGGAAGTAGAACATAAGGTATACAAAATATATATACTTTCACATAATATTTAAATTAATCTACTTTTTATTCACTTACATACCGCGGGTATGTGTGTACATACCACTGTATACAGAGCATGCGGTATTTATTTACAGTCCCTTGCTTTAGGCGTTGCTTGCGCGAAGAGTGTTGCTTCATGTTTTCTTTTTAATTGTTTCTCTACGATCTAATCAGAATTTTATGCGAAGCATATTACGAGAGCTCAACCCAGCTCCTCAGGCGCGGCGGTGTCGCCATGAAACCACGTGACACCATGACGTCATGACAGAGGAGAAGTGGCTTTGGCTCAACTCTTGCAAGACGGGCTGGGTGGGAATCGAACCAGGGTCTCCGGAGTGTGGGACGGAGACGCTACCACTGAGCCACGAGTACGATGCTTCAAAGCGGTACAAAAGCGCCTCTAGTGAATGCGGTGTTGCCTTAGAAACGCGCTGTTTCTAAGGCGTGCGTCTCTTGCTCAGGCGCACATTTCGTTGCCGCGCCGAACGCTGCTTTGCTCGACGCTCACCGCGTCCAATGCGGGGCGCGTAGTCGCTGCCCTGTAGCCCATTGTCTTACACCCCTTGGCGGGTCGACGGGAACGCTGTCGCGTTCCACTCTTGAAGGCGAAGCAGTAATGCATGAGTTGTTTCTTCGTCTAGCCGAACCAAATATAGCCAAGCAACAGCAGTTCACCAGGCTAAACAGTGGTTCAACAACTAAAATAAAGGCTAGTATGCTTCGCATCCTGGGCTTAACCTTACCTAAGCCACAGCCATTTTTTCCTAAGCATATTGTTCCTAGCGTTGCCTTATTTAAGGCAGTTATGCGATTGTCTCGATAACTGCATTTCTCGCGAATCACGCTCTCCGTATTTGCTTGTATTAAGGGTACCTTCAAGTAATTTTTCGTAACGCGGAAGCACGCGAACACACGGGGTTTGTCCCAAACCGTACTTTAAAGCTGTCGCAGTGAAGTCATACACGATGCCGACTCATGGGATGTTAAGGAGAACCACGACTTCGTGCGTGACGTCACAGTGTCCGATTAAGTGCAGTTGGGCAACGGTGTGAGCGTGTTGTGTTTTTCAAGGGCCGCCGCCAAGCCGATGTAATTTGCGGAGCAGCTTGTCGTCCAGCACTTCGTACGACCAACCAGAAATATTATGGAGGAATTTAAGAGTCAAATTTGTTTGAGCTGTATTAGCAAAGTACCCCTGCACAATACCGAAAAACGCCATTTCTTACTTTATACTCTGTGCAATAATTTACACCCTTAAGAGTGAAAAGGATGTAGATCTGTTTATGACTCGGACACTTACACTCAAAAATAGGGTGTAAGGATATGAGCTATAGACAAATTTACACCCCGTTTCACTTATGTGGGTGTAAATTATTTTACAGTGTAGGGGAGACTTCGTAACCAAGAAAACTCGCAAAAAAAGAAAGAAAAAGAAAGAAAGGAATAATGGGTGGCGAGGCCGCTTTCAAGTTTTGGCACCTCATCGTGGTGACGTCAATGATTTTGACGTTGTCTTCTCAGGCCAATAAACTTACG